>NC_092151.1:79589173-79714173 GCF_045791955.1 Oncorhynchus clarkii lewisi | reverse complement strand
GTAGAGAGACAGAGAGTAAAAGGAGAGATGGAGAGACAGAGAGGGGAGAGGTAGAGAGACAGAGAGTAAAAGGAGAGGTAGAGAGACAGAGGGGAGAGGTAGAGAGACAGAGAGTAAAAGGAGAGATGGAGAGACAGAGAGGGGAGAGGTAGAGAGACAGAGTAAAAGGAGAGGTAGAGAGACAGAGAGGGTTGAGGTAGAGAGACATAGAGTAAAATGAGAGGTAGAGAGACAGAGAGTAAAAGGAGAGGTAGAGAGGGGAGAGGTAGAGAGACAGAGTAAAAAGAGAGGTAGAAAGACAGAGAGGGGAGAGGTAGAGAGACAGAGAGTAAAAGGAGAGATGGAGAGGTAGAGAGACAGAGAGTAAAAGGAGAGGTAGAGAGACAGAGAGGGGAGAGGTAGAGAGACAGAGAGGGGAGAGGTAGAGATACAGAGAGTAAAAGGAGAGGTGGAGAGACAGAGAGGGGAGAGGTAGAGAGACAGAGAGGGGAGAGGTAGAGAGACAGAGTAAAATGAGAGGTAGAGAGACAGAGAGGGGAGAGGTAGAGAGACAGAGAGGGGAGAGGTAGAGAGACAGAGTAAAATGAGAGGTAGAGAGACAGAGATGGGAGAGGTAGAGAGACAGGGAGGGGAGAGGTAGAGAGACAGAGAGTAAAAGGAGAGGTAGAGAGACAGAGAGGGGAGCGGTAGAGAGACAGAGTAAAATGAGAGGTAGAGAGACAGAGAGTAAAAGGAGAGGTAGAGAGACAGAGAGGGGAGAGGTAGAGAGACAGAGAGTAAAATGAGAGGTAGAGAGACAGAGAGTAAAAGGAGAGATGGAGAGACAGAGAGTAAAAGGAGAGGTAGAGAGACAGAGAGTAAAAGGAGAGATGGAGAGACAGAGAGGGAAAGGAGAGATGGAGAGACAGAGAGTAAAAGGAGAGGTAGAGAGACAGAGAGTAAAAGGAGAGATGGAGAGACAGAGAGGGAAAGGAGAGATGGAGAGACAGAGAGTAAAATGAGAGGTAGAGAGACAGAGAGTAAAAGGAGAGATGGAGAGACAGAGAGTAAAAGGAGAGGTAGAGAGACAGAGAGTAAAAGGAGAGATGGAGAGACAGAGTAAAAGGAGAGATGGAGAGACAGAGAGTAAAAGGAGAGATGGAGAGACAGAGAGTAAAATGAGAGGTAGAGAGACAGAGAGTAAAAGGAGAGATGGAGAGACAGAGAGTAAAAGGAGAGATGGAGAGACAGAGAGTAAAAGGAGAGGTAGAGAGACAGAGAGTAAAAGGAGAGATGGAGAGACAGAGAGTAAAAGGAGAGATGGAGAGACAGAGAGTAAAAGGAGAGATGGAGAGACAGAGAGTAAAAGGAGAGATGGAGAGACAGAGAGTAAAAGGAGAGGTAGAGAGACAGAGAGTAAAAGGAGAGATGGAGAGACAGAGAGGGAAAGGAGAGATGGAGAGACAGAGAGTAAAAGGAGAGGTAGAGAGACAGAGAGTAAAAGGAGAGATGGAGAGACAGAGAGTAAAATGAGAGGTAGAGAGACAGAGAGGGAAAGGAGAGATGGAGAGACAGAGAGTAAAAGGAGAGATGGAGAGACAGAGAGGGAAAGGAGAGATGGAGAGACAGAGAGTAAAAGGAGAGATGGAGAGACAGAGAGGGAAAGGAGAGGTAGAGAGACAGAGAGTAAAATGAGAGATGGAGAGACAGAGAGTAAAAGGAGAGATGGAGAGACAGAGAGGGAAAAGACACTGCATGTCAAAAAATAACTGTGTTCTGTCCATGGCCACTACACAGATCCCTGGTTTGCAGCTGATCGTGCAGTATGTACATATGGGAAGTCTCACGTAGAGTCAACAACAACACACCATTGTCTATTGCATTTACACGGATCACAGCAGGTCTCTGATTTCAGTGATGAAATGTGTCTGCCATGGATTCAGTCAGTCAGACACTGTCAAACACACACACACTCGTTCATTTTTATATGTGCAACTGCAGGGATTTCATTTCATATGATGAAATATATCTGCAAGGCTTGATGCCAGACACATACACCCTCCATGAGAAATGAGTTTAACGCAGGGAGCAGATTAATACAGATGGATCGGATCTCATACACACACATCAACCCACAGAAGACCATTACTGTATAATTTGTGTGGTGTGGATGCTGGCTCCATGTATGTGCGTGCGTGTGTGTTGTTTCCTTGCCAGTGTAAAGGTCTCACACTGTGTTCTATCTCACCATCAGAGCTGGAGCATGAGCTGCATAAGAAGCCAAAGAGGACCTGCATCGTCAAGATGACCAGCACCAGAAACCTGTGGAAGAACATTGTCGTGCTCTGTGTCAACTCGTAAGTCTGTCTGTGTGTGTGCACATCTGTGTGTAATTGTATCGAAGGCACTGGGTAATGTGCCAAACAGAGCATGAATTTCGTATGAGTTAGGTTTCCCATTGAGAAACGGTACATTGGCCTCCCGGGTGGCGCAGTGTTTAAGGGCGCTGTACTGCAGCGCCAGCTGTGCCACCAGAGACTCTGGGTTCGCGCCCAAGCTCTGTCATAACCGTCCACGACCGGGAGGTCCGTGGGGCGACGCACAATTGGCCTAGCGTCGTCCGGGTTTGGGAGGGTTTGGCCGGTAGGGATATCCTTGTCTCATCGCGCACCAGCGACTCCTGTGGCGGGCCGGGCGCAGTGCACGCTGACCAAGGTTGCCAGGTGCACAGTGTTTCCTCCGACACATTGGTGCGGCTGGCTTCCGGGTTGGATGCGCGCTGTGTTAAGAAGCAGTGCGACTTGGTTGGGTTGTGTATCGGAGGACGTCTCTCCCGAGCCCGTACGGGAGTTGTAGCGATGAGACAAGCTGCTAAAACAATTGGATACCACTAAATTGGGGAGAAAAACGGGGTAATTTAAAAAAAAAATAACAATAAATAAAATAGCCATTGTGGCTATGAAAAGGCTGTTTGTGGCTATGACAACGCTGTTTCCCGGTATATTTTGTGGCTATGACAACGCTGTTTGCCGGTATAGTTTGTGGCTATGACAAGGCTGTTTGCCGGTATATTTTGTGGCTATGACAACGCTGTTTGCCGGTATAGTTTGTGGCTATGACAAGGCTGTTTGCCGGTATAGTTTGTGGCTATGACAACGCTGTTTGCCGGTATAGTTTGTGGCTATGACAAGGCTGTTTGCCGGTATAGTTTGTGGCTATGACAAGGCTGTTTGCCGGTATAGTTTGTGGCTATGACAAGGCTGTTTGCCGGTATAGTTTGTGGCTATGACAAGGCTGTTTCCCGGTATATTTTGTGGCTATGACAACGCTGTTTGCCGGTATAGTTTGTGGCTATGACAAGGCTGTTTGCCGGTATAGTTTGTGGCTATGACAATGCTGTTTGCCGGTATAGTTTGTGGCTATGACATGGTGGTGTGCCGGTATAGTTTGTGGCTATGACAACGCTGTTTGCCGGTATAGTTTGTGGCTATGACAAGGCTGTTTGCCGGTATAGTTTGTGGCTATGACAACGCTGTTTCCCGGTATAGTTTGTGGCTATGACAAGGCTGTTTGCCGGTATAGTTTGTGGCTATGACAACGCTGTTTGCCGGTATAGTTTGTGGCTATGACAAGGCTGTTTCCCGGTATATTTTGTGGCTATGACAAGGCTGTTTGCCGGTATAGTTTGTGGCTATGACAAGGCTGTTTCCCGGTATATTTTGTGGCTATGACAACGCTGTTTGCCGGTATAGTTTGTGGCTATGACAACGCTGTTTGCCGGTATAGTTTGTGGCTATGACAAGGCTGTTTGCCGGTATAGTTTGTGGCTATGACAACGCTGTTTGCCGGTATAGTTTGTGGCTATGACAAGGCTGTTTGCCGGTATAGTTTGTGGCTATGACAAGGCTGTTTGCCGGTATAGTTTGTGGCTATGACAAGGCTGTTTGCCGGTATAGTTTGTGGCTATGACAACGCTGTTTGTGGCTATGACAAGGCTGTTTGCCGGTATATTTTGTGGCTATGACAAGGCTGTTTGCCGGTATAGTTTGTGGCTATGACAAGGCTGTTTGCCGGTATATTTTGTGGCTATGACAACGCTGTTTGCCGGTATAGTTTGTGGCTATGACAAGGCTGTTTGCCGGTATAGTTTGTGGCTATGACATGGTGGTGTGCCGGTATAGTTTGTGGCTATGACAACGCTGTTTGCCGGTATAGTTTGTGGCTATGACAAGGCTGTTTGCCGGTATAGTTTGTGGCTATGACAACGCTGTTTCCCGGTATAGTTTGTGGCTATGACAGGGCTGTTTGCCGGTATAGTTTGTGGCTATGACAACGCTGTTTGCCGGTATAGTTTGTGGCTATGACAAGGCTGTTTCCCGGTATATTTTGTGGCTATGACAAGGCTGTTTGCCGGTATAGTTTGTGGCTATGACAAGGCTGTTTCCCGGTATATTTTGTGGCTATGACAACGCTGTTTGCCGGTATAGTTTGTGGCTATGACAACGCTGTTTGCCGGTATAGTTTGTGGCTATGACAAGGCTGTTTGCCGGTATAGTTTGTGGCTATGACAAGGCTGTTTGCCGGTATAGTTTGTGGCTATGACAAGGCTGTTTGCCGGTATAGTTTGTGGCTATGACAAGGCTGTTTCCCGGTATAGTTTGTGGCTATGACAAGGCTGTTTGCCGGTATAGTTTGTGGCTATGACAACGCTGTTTGCCGGTATAGTTTGTGGCTATGACAACGCTGTTTGCCGGTATAGTTTGTGGCTATGACAAGGCTGTTTGCCGGTATAGTTTGTGGCTATGACAAGGCTGTTTGCCGGTATAGTTTGTGGCTATGACATGGTGGTGTGCCGGTACACTTTGTGGCTATGACAAGGCTGTGTGTGTGTGTGTGTGTGTGTGTGTAACTGGTGGGATCTGCTCTCCCGCTTGGGAAACCACACACTGGTTATATCAACGTTGTTCCAACCAACGTGAAATAGATATTAAATTGACGTCTTTGCCCAGTGGGCAATGACTTAACCATTAGACCAGGAGAGAATATCCTTCCGCCAGAGAGTCCAGCTCACCTAGACCAGGTGAGAATACCCTTCTGCCAGAGAGTCCAACTCACCTAGACCAGGAGAGAATACCCTTCTGCCAGAGAGTCCAACTCACCTAGACCAGGAGAGAATACCCTTCTGCCAGAGAGTCCAACTCACCTAGACCAGGTGAGAATACCCTTCCGCCAGAGAGTCCAACTCACCTAGACCAGGAGAGAATACCCTTCTGCCAGAGAGTCCAACTCACCTAGACCAGGAGAGAATACCCTTCTGCCAGAGAGTCCAACTCACCTAGACCAGGTGAGAATACCCTTCCGCCAGAGAGTCCAACTCACCTAGACCAGGAGAGAATACCCTTCTGCCAGAGAGTCCAACTCACCTAGACCAGGAGAGAATACCCTTCTGCCAGAGAGTCCAACTCACCTAGACCAGGAGAGAATACCCTTCTGCCAGAGAGTCCAACTCACCTAGACCAGGAGAGAATAACCTTCTGCCAGAGAGTCCAACTCACCTAGACCAGGAGAGAATACCCCTCCGCCAGAGAGTCCAACTCACCTAGACCAGGAGAGAATAACCTTCTGCCAGAGAGTCCAACTCACCTAGACCAGGAGAGAATACCCTTCTGCCAGAGAGTCCAACTCACCTAGACCAGGAGAGAATAACCTTCTGCCAGAGAGTCCAACTCACCTAGACCAGGAGAGAATACCCTTCTGCCAGAGAGTCCAACTCACCTAGACCAGGAGAGAATACCCTTCTGCCAGAGAGTCCAACTCACCTAGACCAGGAGAGAATACCCTTCTGCCAGAGAGTCCAACTCACCTAGACCAGGAGAGAATACCCTTCTGCCAGAGAGTCCAACTCACCTAGACCAGGAGAGAATACCCTTCTGCCAGAGAGTCCAACTCACCTAGACCAGGAGAGAATACCCTTCTGCCAGAGAGTCCAACTCACCTTGACCAGGAGAGAATATCCTTCTGCCAGAGAGTCCAACTCACCTACATATCTCTCTTTCCTCAGGTTGACTGGGTACGGTATCCACCACTGTTTTGCCCGCAGTATGATGGACCCGGAGGCTCCTGTGTCGGCCATGTTTCACGCTGACTACTACACTATGGCTGGCATCGCCGTAGCGACGTGCCTGGCGCTGTGCCCGGCCGTGGCATTCATGGGTCGTCGGGGCGGACTGCTCACCTTCATGATCATCACCGCCCTGGCATCACTGTTGCAGCTGGGTCTGCTCAACTGTGAGTTGGAGACACACACACGTGTTATGCACACACACACAAATGAAACACAGATATATATACATCTTATCTCTATGAAATAAACATTTAGGTCAACCTTCAGTTTATGAAAGCCCATGTTTTGTCAGATGTTTTAACAAGTGACCAATGCAGGCATCCCCCTCATAATTCTTAATTCACAAATAGCTCTTTACATGGGTAAACACAAAGCAAAATCATCCTATTATAATTTGAATTTGTCGTAGACAAGTGTCATACTCAGATAATGGACTTACAGTGCTTCAGAGAAGTCATTACTAGGAGAATGTCACTTTCTGCATCATTACCTCTGTTCTTCAGTCATTATATCAGATCAACAGTATCTGTCAGACAAATACTGAGCTCTTCTAATGGCTATGCTCATGCTAATTTTCTCTATTTTTATTCCCCCTACCCTGGCCTTTGTTTGAATATAGTGATTGGCAAGTACAGCCTTCGCCATGACACAGGTACAGTTTGACTTTATACAATCATACTGATTGGAAGAATGCAATCATTGGTTCCAGGTATAACCCTTTAGGTTCCAGGTATAACCCTTTAGGTTCTAGGTTAAGCCCTTTAGGTTCCAGATATAACCCTTTAAGTTCCAGGTTAAACCCTTTAAGTTCCAGGTTAAACCCTTTAGGTTCCAGGTTAAACCCTTTAAGTTCCAGGTTAAACCCTTTAGGCTCCAGGTATAACCCTTTAGGTTCCAGGTTAAACCCTTTAGGTTCCAGGTTAAGCCCTTTAGGTTCCAGGTTAAACCCTTTAGGTTCCAGGTTAAACCCTTTAGGCTCCAGGTTACACCCTTTAGGTTCCGGGTATAAGCCTTTAGGTTCCAGGTTAAACCCTTTAGGTTCCGGGTATAACCCTTTAGGTTCCGGGTATAAGCCTTTAGGTTCCAGGTATAACCATTTAGGTTCCAGGTATAACCCTTTAGGTTCCAGGTATAACCCTTTAGGTTCCAGGTTAAAGTCGTTAGGTTCCAGGTATAACCCTTTAGGTTCCAGGTTAAACCCTTTAGGTTCCAGGTATAACCCTTTAGTTTCCATGTATAACCCTTTAGGTTCCAGGTATAACCCTTTAGGTTCTAGGTTAAGCCCTTTAGGTTCCAGATATAACCCTTTAGGTTCCAGGTTAAACCCTTTAGGTTCCAGGTTAAACCCTTTAGGTTCCTTAAACCCTTTAGGTTCCAGGTTAAACCCTTTAGGTTCCAGGTATAACCCTTTAGGTTCCAGGTTAAACCCTTTAGGTTCCATATATAACCCTTTAGGTTCCAGGTTAAACCCTTTGGGTTCCAGGTATAACCCTTTAGGTTCCAGGTATAACCCTTTAGGTTCCAGGTTAAACCCTTTAGGTTCCAGGTTAAACCCTTTAGGTTCCAGGTATAACCCTTTAGTTTCCAGGTATAACCCTTTAGGTTCCAGGTTAAACCCTTTAGGTTCCAGGTTAAACCCTTTAGGTTCCAGGTTAAACCCTTTAGGTTCCAGGTATAACCCTTTAGTTTCCAGGTATAACCCGTTAGGTTCTAGGTTAAACCCTTTAGGTTCCAGGTATAACCCTTTAGGTTCCAGGTTAAACCCTTTAGGTTCCAGGTTAAACCCTTTAGGTTCCAGGTTAAACCCTTTAGGTTCCACGTTAAACCCTTTAGGTTCCAGGTTAAAGCCTTTAGGTTCTAGGTTAAAGCCTTTAGGTTCCAGGTATAACCCTTTAGGTTCCAGGTATAACCCTTTAGGTTCCAGGTATAACCCTTTAGGTTCCAGGTTAAACCCTTTAGGTTCCAGGTATAACCCTTTAGGTTCCAGGTTAAACCCTTTGGGTTCCAGGTATAACCCTTTAGGTTCCAGGTTAAACCCTTTAGGTTCCAGGTATATGCCTTTAGGTTCCAGGTATAACCCTTTAGTTTCCAGGTATAACCCTTTAGGTTCCAGGTTAAACCCTTTAGGTTCCAGGTTAAACCCTTTAGGTTCCAGGTTAAACCCTTTTAACCTGGGGCGGCAGGTAGCCTAGTGGTTAGAGCGTTGGGACAGTAACTGAAAGGTTGCTAGATTGAATCCCCGAGCTGACAATGTAAAAATCTGTCTTTCTGCCCCTGAACAAAGCTGTTAACACACTGTTCCTAGGCTGTCATTGTAAATAAGAATTAGTTCTTAACTGACTTGCCTAGTTAAATAAAGGTTAAAAAAGGGGGTTCTACCTGGAACCAAAAAGGGTTGACCTATTGGGACAACCAAATAACTGTTTTTGGAACCATTTTTCTAAGAGTATATGCCGATCAGGTGCTCTACAGGCCAGCCTCAGGCTCCATCTGTTGATTTTGTGTTGTAGAATATACAAAACAGTCATTAAATAAAATGAATGGCTAGTCAGTACACCACTGTGTTTGGTTTTTATTAAGTGAAATGTTTATACTTATGATGTATGTGTCTCACCTCCTCTCGTGTCCCTCCTCCTCTTGTATGGTTAGTTCTGAGGGACACGCTAAACAGGAAGTTCTCTGTGGCATTCTCCATCATTGGAATGTTCTCCTCTCATGCCGTCAGCACCCTCAGCATCTTCTTCTGCGCTGAGATCACTCCCACCGTCATCAGGTAACACACACACACCTATGTATGGTCTGACTGCACACACACCTAGTTATTTGATTCCTATGACTACATACTACAGGTGGCACCTTAATTGGGAGGACGGGCTTGTGGTAATGGCTGGAGCGGAACATGTGGAAAGGTATCAACAACAACATCAAACACATGGACACCATTCCATTCGCCCCTTCCAGCCATTATGAGCCATCCTCCCCTCAGCAGCCTCCACTGCTACTCACCAAGTTTTAGGTTTGAGTGGCCTACTAGCGCCATCTTTTGGTGCAGTCTGTATGTGTCATATAAATGCAATTTGACAGAGACTACTGTTCTAGAATATAGATCAGGGAAGGGCAACTGGCGGCCCACAGATCAATTTCACAAGAACAACAAATATATGGATGTAGTTTTTTTTGGGGGGGGGGGGGGGGGGGGGGGGGCGACTTACTGTTGAGAGTTAGAATAATAAAATACACAAGGTGCAATTTTGAAAATTGATTGTGCATCAGCAGTTACTCAATTAGCTCATGTCAGCAAATTGTTTTTTTATAGATTGGTAGTAGTCTAGCGGCCCGCTATCTACACTTGTAGTAAGCATAGTGGAATTACTGACCGGGGTGGGCCCATTGCTCATCAGTTATCATATTAAAAACTGCAAACGTTTACCTCCCCTCTATAGTAAACTGTGTAGAATTGCAGGAAATTAAGTGTAAAACTGACTCTCCCTCTGTCTCCCTTCCTCCCCCAGGGGTGGTGGTCTGGGCCTGGTCCTGGCCAGTGCTGGCTTCGGCATGCTGACAGCCCCCATCATGGAGCTCCACAACCAGAAGGGCTACTTCCTGCATCACATGATCTTCGCTGCCTGCACCCTGCTGTGCATCATCTGTCTCCTACTGCTGCCCGAGCCGCGCAACCAGCCTCTGCCAGAGAGCCTCGCAGACGGGGAGAGCTACACTCGCCAGCCCCTCCTCACCCACCGGCCTGGAGAGCAGCACCTCCTTCTCACTTACTCCCGGGTCCACGACACGCCGCGGCATCTTACGGCCACCGGGGGCGCCACAACAGCAGCGGCTACTGCTCTTGCAGCAGTGCCGACATTGTATGTTACCAGAGGGGGGGTGATCAGTAATATTATGGTGTCAAATGGGGTGGGAGGGTCGTCGTAGCAGCAGACACACACTCCTCTCTGACACACACAGACAGAGGATAGGACGAGACTGTGCTGTAGGGATGGCAGGGACTGTCCCAAATAAACTGTCCCACTCCTGGTCACTGTCATGACTGGCCTGGTCTGATGTGATCATGCAGTCAGGAGAACATGGAATAATTCCGCTTGTCAGATTCTTCCATGAGGAACTCTTTAATTTTAAAACATTCCCATTCTGGTGGGTTTAATGAACATATTATCCCTCTCATTAGACTTATGATGCGATCTCTCCACGTTGTGTTAGTCTGAAAGGGGAAAATCGAGCTTCCCCAATCATGGACATCCAAGATTTGGACAAAATAAAAAACTAATTACTATTCAGATGCCCCAGGAGGGCATCAATGGTTGGATTTAAATGGGTCGTAATGTAATATGGTGATGGGTTAGCCTGTAGAGTAGTGATTCTCTGTGTCCTGAATGTCACCATATTCCCTATATAGTGTACTGCTTTTGACCAGGGCCTGCATCGTGCACTACTCACGACCATAGGCCTATCTATAGGGAATAGGGTACTATTTTGGACATTCAATAGGATTTAGTAAGACTTTGAGGGCCTGCAATAGAACAGGATCTTGGAACAAAATATGGGAAAGTATGTCTTTGCAATTAACTGAAACTCATTACAATGACTTACATGCATTAGTGTAGAATGAGCAGCATGGTTCCATGCTGAGGAGGGATGTCATGGTGTCTGTAAGTTATCAGCAGAGTAGTGTACTCAAACCGCATAGAGACAAATGTATAGAGCAGCAGAACAGACACTGTATTCTATATTTCATTTGAAACGTCATGGCTTTCAACAGTGATGTGTGCTCTATGCATTTAATTTCCCTCTACTTGGTTTTTTTTGCACTAAAATTCAAAGTTAAATCAAATGTAATAAAATATTTGTCAGCCAACTTGTTTGAGGTGAAACTGCTGCGCTCTAAATTGAATAAAAGGGTAGGCCTATATACTGTTGCCTACTTGATGGGTTTATTTATGAATTTCTGCCTCCCACCCCCGTCAAAAGTCCAAGTTGGCACTTTATGCTTAGTAGGAGTGGAATCACTATGATGACTTTAGAAAACACAGTATTGCTTCTCCCATGTAATGTTGGTGAATGATGGTTGTCAACACAATTCTGTGAGTGACAGTCGGAAACCTAAAAACTGTGATGGAAAAGGATTTGAACTTGACCTTTTCATGGTGTTTTTATTTCCGTATTCTATGGTGTTGAGTGGACAATACTAGTTAGTTACTAGTATGTGCAGAATATGTCCCAAATAGCACCCTATTTACTACATAGTGCACTACTTGGTCAAAAGTAGTGCACTACATAGGGAATAGGGTACAATTTGAGATTGAACCTGTCTCCACTATGAAACATATGTTTCTGAATGGCTTTATCATGATGGTTCTTTTGTTTAAAAAATACAATTAAAATGGGACAGGCTACTTTGAAAGAATCGTTCAGTAATTCAGTATTTATTTTTGTTATGTTGCCAAGGGCATTCTTGTTGCTTGAAATACCTTTAATTTAGCTAATTCTGACCTTTCCTGTCCCTGTTCTCAACACTGTGGTAAATAATGTTAGTAGTATATTGGTGTTTTTAGGACTTGTTTCAACCCGTCTCTTTAGCACAGTTAAATAATGGCTGGCCATGCCACAAAGCACAATGTCTATCGGGGTTTTGAAATGGTTAGTGTCTAGTTTATTAGGTTAGTACAATAGTGTGATCTAGTTAGAACAGCTGTGACTTACAGGGTATGTTTGTATACAAACTCTACTCTAACATACAAATTATTAATACACACCTTACATTGGCGACCTCAGGTGATTTTATTTGGCTCCCCAAGTTTTCTGAAAAGACCGTAGAAACACCAGCAAATCAGCTCCAACTGATTTTAATTTTAGAAGTCTGTTCCAAAGTATTCCCACGCATAAGAGATATGTGACTGTAAACAAGGTTTGAAATGATTTGTTTTCGTCAAATATATCCATTTGGGCTTCTTTCAGTCAATTTGCAGTCTACAAATTATTTTTAAGTATGACCTGGCCCCCTGACCATCCACTCAACCAAAATAAATCAGCCGCTGCTGAATCTAGTTAATGATCCCTGATGTATGGACTATCATATCTCATGTACTAGGCACATCAGTTATTTTCATAGGACAATTTGTCAC
Organism: Oncorhynchus clarkii lewisi; assembly: GCF_045791955.1. Taxonomy (NCBI): domain Eukaryota; kingdom Metazoa; phylum Chordata; class Actinopteri; order Salmoniformes; family Salmonidae; genus Oncorhynchus; species Oncorhynchus clarkii. The sequence continues at coordinate 79,701,933 of NC_092151.1, read as the reverse complement.
ACAATGTACATAGAGGACCTTAAAGGCCAAGTATACTCTATACATTTCTACCATGAACCATAGTTGATGCAAATGGCACATATTTTGACGGTGGACACCTTGTATTGTTTATTTGGTAGTTTGTAAATGTTTATCAATTAAATATTGTGGTAAAATAAATGAAATTCCATGAGTGATTGTCAACCACTAATATTTTCTAAATGTTTTTTTATATGATGCACTTGTACATATTAAAACCATAAATGTTGTTTTGATAATAAACCACAATGTATTGTTTGTCAATAAATGAACACTATCGAGGTGATACATGTGATGTCTAAGTTTGTAGGTGGGCAGTGGGAACAGGAAAGAGGACTGGTCTCTGGTTAGATCTCAAGCAAGTGCTAAAACAGCAAGTGACAAACAGTCTAGACAGGTAGGTAATGTTGTTCTCTCCATTGTATTATTTTGGTAAAATGTCAATATAAATGGGGGAAAGATTTAAATGTATCCATGTGAACTTCCATCTCCTTTATCCTATTCTCCACCAGCAGAGAAAGGTTGGAGTTGGTCATCGGCAGATTGTAGCTCACAAACACCCGTTTCTTAGTCCTCTTAGCTGGAAAACAAAGGATAAGGAAGACAGCTGGAGTAGTGACTAGGACAACTGGGTTAGTGATGTTTCAAATCGTGTAAGCTGACACCAGTGGTTTAAGTGTCTAGCTTTCTGTAAATGTTCTGATTCTGAATAACATATAGCAACTATAGTGAAGAAAAATATAAACGCAACATGTAAAGTGTTGGTCCCAAGTTTCATGAGCTGAAATTAAAGATCCACAAATGTTCAATACACATAAAAGCTTCTCAAATGTTGTGTACAAATTTGTTTACATCCCTGTTAGTGAGCATTTTCCTTTTGCCAAGATATCAAATCAAATCAAATCAAATGTATTTATATAGCCCTTCGTACATCAGCTGATATCTCAAAGTGCTGTACAGAAACCCAGCCTAAAACCCCAAACAGCAAGCAATGCAGGTGTAGAAGCGGTGTATCGGGTGGATGGATTTAATCAAGAAGCTGATTAAACAGCATGATCATTACACAGGTGCACCTTCTACTGGGGAGAATAAAAAGCTACTCTAAAATGTGACGTTTTGTCACACAACACAATGCCACAGATGTCTCAAGTTGAGGGAGTGTGCAATTGGCATGCTGACTGCATGAATGTCCACCAGAGTCTTGCCAGAGAATTGAAGCTTAATTTCTCTACCATTATTTCTCTACCAACGTTATTTTAGAAAATTTGGCAGTACGTCCAACCAGCGTCACAACCACAGACCACACGTAACCACCCCATCCCAGGACCTCCACACCCAGCTTCTTCACCTTCAAAATCGTCTGAGTCTAGCCACCTGAAGAAACTGAGGAGTATTTATTCCGGTATTAAAGCCCTTTTGTGGGGAAAAACTGATGGCTGGGCCTGGCTCCCCAGTGGGTGGGCCTATGCCCTCCCATCCATAGATTAGGGCCTCATTTATTTATTTCAATTGACTGACTTCCTTATATAAACTGTAACTCAGTAAAATTGTTGCATGTTGAGTTTATTTTTTTGTTCAGTATAAATCAATGTATAATTGATTGTTAGACAATTTTGACTGTAAGCACAATGTTGTGGCATCTTGGATAAGTTTGTGTGTGTGTAAATATGTGGCCTGTCTTATGCTGCGTTTAAAACAACTGGGAACTGATTCTAACTTCAGTGAGTTCAAGACAACTGCGAATTCAGAGAAAAACGAGGTCCGACCATAGCTTCGGGAAGTAGAGGTGCTGCAGCACCACCTGGAAAATCTGAAGAAGAAAAAACAGTTAATACAAAAATATATATTTTGTAGTCCTGTATTTGCGGACCGGTATAGCTCCATCTTTCTAGGGCTCCGATTTTCTGACTTGATGATTTTTTTTCTCCCAAATTCCCAGTTGTCTTGACAGCGCCATCATGATAGCATGAAGCTGGACAATTCCTTCACAGTCTGTGGAGGATACAGCCAATCTTCTGAGAGATAGGATATTGACAGGAAGATGAAGAAATGGGTGCTTACTCAATTTCTGCGCCAGTGAATTCTGGGTGGTTTCAGATGGGTCCTCCAGGACTAAGGTAGACAGCGGCATCGAATCCTGAATACACACACACCTGATATAATACCTTTAACGCAGCTAGCTAGAAACATTACACAGTGAAGCTAGCTAGCTTCCAATCTCTGTTAGCTAGTCTGCTTTGTAAGTGTATTTGTTGTACAGTAAGCTACTCACAAATGTACTTTCCATTGAAACAACCAAGTTGGACAAGACGGGGTTCGAGCCGAACCAAAGGAGAAAAAAAAACATTGAGTTTCATGACGTGAAAGTGAACCGTTTGCTCCAGAATCTTCTCTGAGATATCGTGCACTGTAATGGCATCTCCTACTGCTTCTGATATGTTCATTTTGAATAGCTGTTTGTAGGAAGACAAGTAGCTACGACTAAACGAGACGATTCATTTGAATTTGTTCAACCTACTCATGTGCGCCCGTAAATCAAGTCACTTCCTGGTTTCTGGAACGCGTAAGCAATCGATAGAAGCACTTGCACGTGATTCTGAACATCATGAGAAACATGATTGGCTAGCTGTGTATTGTTCCCGCCTTTGCTTGAATGTCATTCGGTCCTCAAAGTGTCAACATATTTTCGAAGCCGGAAATCTTTGCAAGCTCGGAACTTCGGCATGAAAAATGCTAAGGTGGTTAGAAGTTGACGAGTATCTTTAGGTTTAATTTAAGTTGTTAAAGCGTTAATATTTCCTCAAAATGTCCAAAATACAGCTGTTGAATCTGTTTATCACCGAACGGTTAACAACGGCAGCTGTTGAGCTATTTGGAGAAAATAAAACCGAGTACCATGACCGATTAAAATCAGCGGCAGTTGATATATTCAGGATAGTGGAAAAGACGATAATAGAGTACTTGGAAGAGATATCCAGCTCAAAGCAGGAGAATGGTCGTCTGCGGAGGATTCTTCTGGATTTGGGAGCAGGTTTGTGACTAGTAAACAGCATACGATTAAAACAATACAGATGACCGCTAATGCACATATTAATCCACAGTTGCATTCGTCGCAGTAGTAGAAGGGCGGTAGACTGACAGTCTTAAAGCGATGATGTCACTCTTTGCCACTCCAGAATGCCTGAGTTAGAACCAGTTGTTTTGTTGTTGTTGCTAACATTCCAATCCTTGTATTCGGTGTCATTGCCAAAAAATGTTTGCATGACAAGGAGTGGAATGTTAGCTCATACAAACTGTATTTCCCCAGGTTAAGAAGCGGGGCATAGACCTAAATAATTGTGAAGGTAGGCAACTTGAATTGATGTGAATTGTGTTTGAGTTATTTATCGAATGTGTAGAACCTTATTTCCCATCCTTCTCCCCAGACCCCCAGCAGCTAACTTGGGAGATTCCACCTAAGCAGCAGCAACAACAACCACACTGTGAGCAGGAGTGGAGCCCCAGTCGGGTGCAGGAGGAGACAGAGCACACATTGATTACAGAGCAACAGGAGGAACTCAAGGCCAGTCAGGATACCACAGAGGTCACACAGTTTATATTTCCTCCTCCCTATGTGGAACGTGACTGTGATCAGGACAGTGAAAGGGACCCTCTACCCACCAACACCACTGTCGGAATCAAAACAGAACCTGATGATGGAGAGGACTACGGAGTATCAGAACCAATCATTGACTCTCAGCCCCTCTCTGAACTTGGTCTACATCCAGACTCTAAAGTCTGCACTGAGGCCAAGATAACCAGTGAGCTGAAAGCACCGTTGAGGGCTCACACAGAGAAGCGGTTACACATGTGTACTGTGTGCAGGAAAAGCTTCACCAGGGCAGGCCAGTTAAAAATACATCAGAGAATTATTCACATCGGTGAGAAACCATACAGCTGTACTGAATGTGGCAAATCATTCAACCACAAGGAAATCCTGGACAGGCATATAAACACTCACACAGGAGTGACACCATACAAATGCCCTGTGTGCAGTCAATGCTTCATTAGCAGAAGCCATTTAGGAAATCACCGGAAAATTCATCAGAAAGATGAAAAGCCATATAAGTGCAAAGAATGCTCCAGGTCCTTCAAAGGCAAGGGAGCTCTGGTCAGGCATATGAAGACTCACAATGGAGAGAAACCTTATCAATGTTTTGAGTGTGACAAAGGCTTCACACGTCAGGGACACCTGACAGAGCATATGAGAGCCCATACAGGAGGGGAGAGCCTATTTAAATGTCCTGTGTGTGAGAAATCCTGTATATCAGCCGTGGTTCTAAAACGCCATCAGCTAATTCACACCGGAGTGAAACCATGCAGCTGCCAGGAGTGCGGAAAAAGCTACAGTCTGAAGGCAACACTAAAAGAGCATATGAGGAGCCACACAGGGCAACGACTTCAGTGTCCTATGTGTGAAAAATGTTTCACATTTAAAGCAGGTCTAAGACAACACCTAAAAACTCACAATAGAGAGACACCATACATGTGCAGCGATTGCAGTCAAAGTTTCAGCCGTAAATCGGACTTGATCGGGCATATGCGCACTCATACAGGAGAGAGATTATTCCGGTGCCTTCTATGTGAGAAATGCTTTATATCAGACTGTGATTTAAAACGCCACCAGCGGATCCACACTGGTGAGAAACCATACAGCTGCAAGGAATGCGACAAAAGCTTCACTCTTAAGGGAGGTCTGAAAACGCACATGAAGATACACACAACACGGAAACCCTACTGCTGCAATGAATGTGGCAAATGCTTCCTCCACAATACTAGACTGACAGACCACATGAGGAGCCACACAGGGGAGCAGCCGTACAAGTGTGATGTCTGCGGGAAATGCTTTGTCTATTCAAGCGATTTGAAAAAGCATGAGAGAATTCACACAGGTGAGGAACCATACAGGTGTGTTGAATGTAACAAATGCTTCAACTACGAGGGTAATTTGCTAAGCCATATGAGGGTACACACAGGGGAGACAGGAGAGGAAGGAGAGGAGCCTCCAGCGTATCTCTGCAGCGATTGCGGCAAAAGCTTCCATCAGATGCGAAACCTTAAGCAGCATATGAAGAGTCACAAACAGAAGGCAATGCTGCAGTGCACTATGTGTGAAAAAGCTTTTCCAAAAGAAAGCCAACTCAAACTCCACGAGAGAATTCACACTGGAGAGAAACCGTACCTGTGTAACACTTGTGGGAAAAGCTTTAGCAGGAAGGAACACCTGAATGGTCACATGAGGACTCATTCAGGGGAGAAACCATACATGTGTCCTTCGTGTGGTAAATGCTTTTTATCAACAAGCGATCTTAAACGCCATCAGAGAATTCACACTGGCGAGAAACCGTTTCGCTGTAACTATTGCGATAAATGCTTCAATCAGATGAGTTCCCTGAAATCGCACATGAATAACATTCACAAGAGGGAGAGCATGTAGTTCTCGGTCAGGTGTAAAATGTGTCCATCAAAAGATGGATAGGCTCATTGTAACTGTCACTGTTGTGCCTGTCAGAGAACACACTGTACATATAAAGACTTTACCAGCGGTGAAAGTAGAATTCATTTCTTCCCACTACGGGCCCAACATGTGCTTGTGCCTATAGACCCAATAAATGTATTGGCCTAATCATAGAATTCCTATTAATTCAAAAGGATGTCTGTGGACCTAGAAGATATTTCATAACTTTTAAAATGTATTAACTAGTATTGTGGTATAAACACAACCAGTCATTATGTTTTTATCTGATTATCAATCAATCACTTCAAAGGGCTCCAAGCTCATCCACTCAACATATTTCCAGCCTCCAAACCAGTGGTTGACTTGGGCAGGACCTCACATGAACTGAGTACTGGTACTTCAAATGTTCTACTGCTTGAGCTCCTGTTCCTCTTATAGAATATTAGCTCAAAAGTACCGGAACCTATTTCAGTCCAAGTCGAGCTCTTGTTCCAAACAGTGGTGACTCTTTCCAGTCATCTGTTACACAAAACACCAAAAAGTCTAATGACATTTGGTGATTGTCATTAGGCCAGAATTGAAGCGTCCACTGCTGTCTGCACGCGTCTGTGTCAGCCACTCATCTCTACCTTGGCAAAATTTCAGTGTTCTCATCTGACCACATCGCATATTGGAGCATAGGCTATACCACCAGTTTAAGTCCATTTGCTAATTTTCTTGACATTTTGTTTTAATCATTGTGATAAGTTCATGTTTAACTGGTACGGCGTACCCACACTATTTATTTTGCTGGGACGCCGTACCACACCACCTTACTTTCACCCCTGCTGTTTACTAAATATGTCTGATTAAAATTGTAATTGAATGACTATCATTTTCCAACTTTTCTTTTGCTTTGTTTTACATGGCATAACAGTTAGTGCAAATGCAACATTTACATAACATGCCATATATGACACACAACAGTACAAAACAGAGGACTGTACACAACAATACAAATGATGCAAAAAGTTAAACAACTTATTACACAAGGAATTAATAGATAACATTTGCAATAGTCATGTGGATGGGTATTTATTTTGGCTCATATACCAGTAATTCAGTGATAAGTCAGTTAATTAATGGACCAGACTCCGATTGATTATTACTGTTGCTTTCTATAGTGCTCCTTCAATGTTGTCCACTCTTGAACACAGACCCAGGCCTGAAAGCTTCTCATTTCCTGTGGGTGCAGGACTTGTGTAACCGAATTGGCACCCTAATCCCTACATACTGCAAAATGTTAGGCTACGTCCCAAATGGCACCCTATTCCTATGTCCATCACTGGTTCAGGAAGTCTTCAACCAGCTTGTTGAACTTGGCAGCAAACCTCAGATGCAGGTTGTGTTTCCCTTCCGGCATCAGATGTAACCTGGACACCAAAGAAGATGTTACTGTGGAGGTTGTACGTATCATTAGTGGTTGTAGTTAAACATTGACATAATACATGCTGACTACATCATTTCTTTCATACAATGCCTCTATAAGAGAGAAAAACATACAGAAGGGAGGATAGGAAAACAAAAGAGAAGGAATGTAATGGGGGAATCAGCTCACCTTGAACCCTTGATGTGTTTGAGGAGATACTGAGGGTGGAAGCTGGGCACCATGGGATCCTTCTCTCCGTGGATGATGAGAGAGGGACAGCTGATCTGAGGCAACAGCTCCATACAGATGCTTCCTGAACAATACAGGACAGACAGAAAACAAGTCTAAGGATCTATACAGATACTACCTAACACAGGAACTGACAAGTGGAACTGGAAAATTGGAATCTTTGCTGCAAAGATGTTGCTGCCCTTACCTTCTGGTCTCTGGGCGAACTGTCCAATCCCGTCCACCCATCCTTCCCAGGTCTTAATGAAGAGCTCTGCCCCATACACTTCCTCCATGGGCCTCCTCATCCTCTCACTCCACTGAGACACATCACGGATCGCTGAAGACACATGGACACACACAAGCTGTATTGCACAAACCCTGACACATGCAGAGCTGCCTCATCCAGTCTCTCCAAAGCATGCTCGCACACACCAATAAGAGGACCTCACCATTGTAGATCTTTACATCTTGTGGTGAGACATATGCGTTGGAGCCCCACACCACCATCTTATTGACCAGGGAGGGGTTCCTGGCTGCTGCAATCAGAGCAGTAATGCCTCCGTCACTCCAGCCCAGCAGAGAGAACCTTGGAAATCTCAACGCCTACCATGGGAAAGATACAGATAAGCAATGAGGGAAAAGACACACACACACACACACACACACACACACGTTCACACATAAGCAATGAAGGAAAAGACACACACACACGTTCACAGATAAGCAATGAGGGAAAAGACACACACACACGTTCACAGATAAGCAATAAGGGAAAAGACAAACACACACGTTCACAGATAAGCAATAAGGGAAAAGACACACACGTTCACAGATAAGCAATGAGGGAAAAGACACACACACACACGTTCACACATAAGCAATGAAGGAAAAGACACACACACACACACACGTTCACACATAAGCAATGAGGGAAAAGGCATACACACGTTCACACATAAGCAATGAAGGAAAAGACATGTTCACACATAAGCAATTAAGGAAAAGACACACGTTCACAGATAAGCAATGAAGGAAAAGACACGTTCACAGATAAGCAATGAGGGAAAAGACACACGTTCACAGATAAGCAATGAGGGAAAAGGCATACACACGTTCACAGATAAGCAATGAGGGAAAAAGCATACAGTCGTGGCCAAAAGAGAATGACACAAATATTAATTTCCACAAAGTCTGCTGCCTCAGTGTCTTTAGATATTTTTGTCAGATGTTACTATGGAATACTGATGTATAATTACAAGCATTTCATAAGTGTCAAAGGCTTTTATTGACAATTACATGAAGTTGATGCAAAGAGTCAATATTTGCAATGTTGACCCTTCTTTTTCACGACCTCTGCAAACCGCCCTGGCATGCTGTCAATTAACTTCTGGGCCACATCCTGACTGATTGCAGCCCATTCTTGCATAATCAATGCTTGGAGTTTGTCAGAATTTGTGGGGTTTTGTTTGTCTACCCGCCTCTTGAGGATTGACCTCAAGTTCTCAATGGGATTAAGGTCTGGAGAGTTTCCTGGCCATGGACCAAAAATATAGATGTTTTGTTCCCCGAGCCACTTGGTTATCACTTTTGCCTTATGGCAAGGTGCTCCATCATGCCGGAAAAGGCATTGTTTGTCACCAAACTGTTCCTGGATGGTTGGGAGAAGTTGTTGTCGGAATATGTGTTGGTACCATTATTTATTCATGGCTGTGTTCTTAGGCAAAATTGTGAGTGAGCCCACTCCCTTGGCTGAGAAGCAACCCCACACATGAATGGTCTCAGGATGCTTTACTGTTGGCATGACACAGGACTGATGGTAGCACTCACCTTGTCTTCTCCGGACAAGCTTTTTTTCCGGATGCCCCAAACAATCGGAAAGGGGATTCATCAGAGAAAATGACTTGACCCCAGTCCTCAGCAGTCCAATCCCTGTACCTTTTGCAGAATATCCGTCTGTCCCTGATGTTTGTCCTGGAGAGAAGTGGCTTCTTTGCTGCCCTTCTTGACACCAGGCCATCCTCCAAAACTCTTCGCCTCACTGTGCATGCAGATGCACTCACACCTGCCTGCTGCCATTCCCGAGCCCCGATCCCGCAGCTGAATCAACTTTAGGAGACGGTCCTGACGCTTGCTGGACTTTCTTGGGCGCCCTGAAGCCTTCTTCACAACAATTGAACCGCTCTCGAAGTTCTTGATGATCCGATAAATGGTTGATTTAGGTGCAATCTTACTGGCAGCCTGTGAAGCACTTTTTGTGCAAAGCAATGATGACGGCACGTGTTTCCTTTCAGCTAATCATGGTTGACAGAGGAAGATCAATGATTCCAAGCACCACCCTCCTTTTGAAGCTTCCAGTCTGTTATTTGAACTCAATCAGTGTGACAGTGATCTCCAGCCTTGTCCTCGTCAACAATCACAGCTGTGTTAACGAGAGAATCACTGACATGATGTCAGCTGGTCCTTTTGTGGCAGGGCTGAAATGCAGTGGAAATGTTTTTTTGGCATTCAGTTAATTTGCATGGCAAAGAGGGACTTTGCAATTAATTGCAATTCATCTGATCACTCTTCATAACATTCTGGAGTATATGCAAATTGCCATCATACAAACTGAGGCAGCAGACCTTGTGAAAATTAATATTGGTGTCATTCTCAAAACTTTTGGCCACAACTGTACACACGTTCACAGAAAAGCAATGAGGGAAAGACATACACACGTTCACAGATAAATAAGGAAATATACTTGGCTGACTGTCCTCACATACAAAGAGCAAGAGAGGCAACTGTGTAGTTCATGTTCTCCAGAGTAGTCCTGTTTCTCTGTGTTGCGGAGAAAGTCATCTTGTGTGCTGACTTGCAATATGCAATATTGAGAAACACACTCTACAGCAACATTTTAAAGCATCTTCCCAATGTGATTCCTGATTGGTTTAACTCTGACCTGCATCAGGTCCACAGCGTCCTTGGCATCCCTCTCAAAGAAGTCCAGTGGGAAGTCTCTCTCCGGGGGGCGGGAGTTTCCGTACCCGCGAGGGTCCCAACCAATCACAGTGAAGCGGTCCTTACTCAAAGACTTCAGCTGCGGCCCAAAGTCAGTCTGAGCACTTCCTGTTACAGGAAGACACACTGCTGGTAACCAACATTATAGAGGGTCTATGCCTGTTCTGATGAGGACCCAAAACAACTTAGTATGTGTTAATATGAAGTTTTCTATCACGTAGGCCAGGTATTCCCAAACTGGGGTATGTGCAATGCCGTCGGGGGTACGCCAAATAAAAATGTGATTCACATTAAAAAAATATTTTAAAAATTATATATATAAAAAAAAAAAAATGGGGGTGAGCTCTTTGGTCTTGGCCATAGTGGAGTTTGGAGTGTGACTGTTTGAGGTTGTGGACAGGTGTCTTTTATACTGATAACAAGTTCAAACAGGTGCCATTAATACAGGTAACGAGTGGAGGACAGAGGAGCCTCTTAAAGAAGAAGTTACAGGTGTGTGAGAGCCAGAAATCTTGCTTGTTTGTAGGTGACCAAATACTTATTTTCCACCATAATTTGCAAATAAATAAATAAAAAATCCTACAATGTAATTTTCTGGATTTCTTTTTCTCATTTTGTCTGTCATAGTTGAAGTGTACCTATGATGAAAATTACAGGCCTCTCTCATCTTTTTAAGTGGGAGAACTTGCACAATTGGTGGCTGACTAAATACTTTTTTGCCCCACTGTAGTGTTGTGTGTTCATTCCAAACAACTCAACTTTAGTTTAATCTGTCCACAGTTTTGTCACCAAAGCCCCATATACTACCCACCACTGCAACCTGTATGCTCTCGTTGGCTGGTACTCGCTTCATATTCGTCGCCAAACCCGCTGGCTCCAGGCCATCTAAGTCTTTGCTAGGTAAAGCCCTGCCTTATCTCAGCTCACTGGTCACCATTGCAGCATCCACCCGTAGCACGCGCTCCAGCAGGTATATTTTACTGGTCACCCACAAAACCAACTCCTCCTTTGGCCGCCTTTCCTTCCAGTTCTCTGCTGCCAATGACTGGAACAAATTGCAAAAATCACTGAAGCTGGAGACATATCTCCCTCACAAACTTTAAGCATCAGCTGTCAGAGCTGCTTACCGATCACTGCATTTGTATATAGCCCATCTGTAAATTGCCCACCCAACTACCTAATCCCCATATTGTTATTCTTTTTTTTGCTCCTTTGCACTCCAGTATCTCTACTTGCACATTCATCTTCTGCACATCTATCACTCCAGTGTTTAATAGCTAAATTGTAATTATTTCGCCACGATGTCCTATTTATTGCCTTACCTCCCTAATGTTACTACATTTGCACACACTGTATATATACTTTTTCTATTGTGTTATTGACTGTATGTTTGTTTATCCCATGTGTATGTGTAACTCTGTTGTTTGTGTCACATTGCTTTGCTCTATCTTGGCCAGGTCGCAGTTGTAAATGAGAACTTGTTCTCAACTGGCTAAATAAAGGTGAAATTTAAAAAAAAAAATGTTTTAATTATCCAGGTGCTTTTTTATGAACTTAAGACATGCAGCTATGTTTTTTTGGACAGCAGTGGCTTCTTCCGCGGTGTCCTCCCATGAACACCTTTCTTGTTTAGTGTTTTACGTATCGTAGACTCGTCAACAGAGATGTTAGAATGTTCCAGAGATTTCTGTACATCTTAAGCTGACACTCTAGGATTCTTTGTAACCTCATTGAGCATTCTGCACTGTGCTCTTGCAGGACGTCCACTCCAAGAGAGAGTAGCAACAACGTTGAACTTACTCCATTTATAGACAATTTGTCTTACTGTGGACTGATGAACATCAAGGCTTTTAGAGATACTTTTCGAACCCTTTCCAGCTTTATGCAAGTCAACAATTCTTAATCTTAGGTCTTCTGAGATCTCTTTTGTTCGAGGCATGGTTCACATCAGACAATGCTTCTTGTGAATAGCAAACTCAAATTTTCTGAGGTTTTTTTTTATAGGGAGCTCTAACCAACATCTCCAATCTTGTCTCATTAATTGGACTCCAGGTTAGCTGACTCCTGACTCCAATTAGATTTTGGAAAAGTCCTTAGCCTAGGGGTTCACATACTTTTACCAACCTATGCTATCAATGTTTAAATTATGTATTCAATATAGACAAGAAAAATACAATAATTTTTGTCCTATTAGTTTAAGCACACTGTATTCGTCTATTGTTGTGCCTAAGATGAGGATCAGATCAAATGTTTTGCCTAATTTATGCAGAAATCCAGGTAATTCCAAAAGGGTTCACATACTTTTTCTTGCCACTGTAATTTTCACTTGTCTGACCGCTTGCATGATGACGAGCATCTCAAACGACTGGCCTATCTGGGTGAAGTTTTTTCTCGCCTGAATGATCTGAATCTAGGATTAAAGGGACTCTCCGCAACTATATTCAATGTGCGGGACAAAATTGAGGCTATGATTAAGAAGTTGGAGCTCTTCTCTGTCTGCATTAACAAGGACAACACACAGGTCTTTCCATCATTGTATGATTTTTTTTGTGTGCAAATGAACTCAAGCTTACAGACAATGTCAAATGTGATATAGCGAAGCACCTGAGTGAGATGGGTGCACAATTACGCATGTACTTTCCCGAAACGGACAAAACAAACAACTGGATTCGTTATCCATTTCATGCCCTGCCTCCAGTCCACTTACCAATATCTGAACAAGAGAGCCTCATCGGATTTGCAACAAGCGGTTCTGTGAAAATGTAATTTAATCAGAAACCACTGCCAGATTTCTGGATTGGGCTGCGCTCAGAGTTTCTTGCCTTGGCAAATTGGCTGTTAAGACACTGATGCCCTTTGCAACCACGTACCTATGTGAGAGTGGATTCTCGGCCCTCACTAGCATGAAAACTAAATACAGGCACAGACTGTGGAAAATTATTTAAGACAGACTCTCTACATGCAGTTATGTGCATCCTTTCAAGCACACCCTTCTCATTAACCTGTGATGAGTTATTCACAATTGTTGATGAACAAATAAGGTTTTATATGTAAGATGTCTAAATAAAGAGAAAAATTAATGATTATTATTATGTTATTATTTGTGCCCTGGTCCTATAAGAGCTCTTTGCCACTTCCCATGAGCCAGGTTGTGACAAAAACTCACACTCATTCTTATGTTTAATACATTTATCGTATACTATGTGTGTGGCAGGCTTACAATGATGGCAAAGAACAACATTTGAGATTGCACTGACCCTGGTGCTAGAGGGGGTACGCAGCTGGAGGTTGAATGTTTGAAGGGGTACGGGACTATAAAAAGTTTGGGAACCACTGCCGCTTGAAGTCCTCAGTCTCCTCTCAATATCAAAGTCACAATTACTAATGTTGATGCTCTGATGGGCAGAGGCCTTAATCAGTAGTGTGACGTATGATTTAGGCTACTCCATATTTGAAAGAGATCATCATCTACAACTTTAGACAGTCACTTGACAAGGCTTGGGGAAGTGACAAAGGTCGGTAGTGTTGTGCACCAGACACTGAAAGCCTGGGGACCATGTTACGAGTGTTGTTACCTACCCAGAGCTCCAGGCAGTAGTAAAACAGCATGGTCTCCTTTTCCAGTCTGCTGGTAGAACAGATCCACCCCATTCACACGCTCTCTGCCTGATACCACTGACGTACTGAGGGGAAAACAAACACAATTAGACAGATTATCTACTTGATGAATAAATACTGACAATTCATGCGTATTTTAACTGATAATCTGTGACATACAGTATCATGATCGGCTATGAAAAGCCAACTGACATTTTCTCCTGAGGTGCTGACCTGTTGCACCCTCTACAACCATGAACGTTTAAACATCTTAGCCATGTACTGTTAAAATCTCCACCCGGCACAGCCAGAAGAGGCTTTGCCACCCCTCAGAGCCTGGTTACTCGCTAGGTTTCTTCCTAGGGAGTATTTTCTAGCCACCGTGCTTCTACATCTGCATTGCTTGCGGTTTGGCGTTTTAGCGTAAACAGGGCTTCATAAATACATTTGATTGAAATTTGATAGGTCACAAACCAAATGCATATTAAATTTCATACGCTGCAACTGGAGCCTGAGATTGGTAAATAGCGCCATCGTCTGTAAATATATTAAACTGCACTGAAAGCCAGACAACATGCATGACAGCTGTATTGGAGGCAAAGACTATTCTAAGTATTTTCATTGCTAAACACGAACCATTGTTGTAATATTTGCAAATAATTCGCTAGCTAGCTACCGTAGAATGCACATCGTATTTACGGACACTTAAACTGCATGTATTACCAGTAGAGCTGGACTCCTTGCATAGCCTTTTTGGTAACAGCGTTGCGAAGTCCTCTTTCCCAGAATAACATCGCCATTTCGTTGACAAAACGTTTCTAAATGGGTTTCACCTCGCACAATTTCTCATTTGACTGTGTCACAGCTGAACTACATTGACAGGTAAACGTGTAAAGCAAAGTTTGTTTTGGTGAATGAATAGCTTGAAGAACCTGCCGACAATTTCGACACAAGTGTGCGTTTTGGCGAAAGTACGGAGGCAAATCTTTCACTAGCTCATATTAGCCAAAGGGTCTTGGCTAGATGGGATACAGCTCTTGTTAAATTAATGTCAAAAATTGAAATTTTAACAGTTTTTCCTTACCTTAGCCAAATTATCCTAACCTGTTACGTTAATTATCATAACATGCTGTTTAAGTTCTAGCCTGCTACGAAAAGTCTATTATAGTGACAAGATAGTCAAGTGACCGCTCTAATGGAAATTACATGTCCTTATTTCTCTAAGTATACTATTTAATTATACAATGGTACAGTTAAATGTTATAGTATCACTACATTCCCCATCTAGGCCAGTGGTTCCCAAACTTTTTATAGTCCCTTACCCCTTCAAACATTGGAGAGTCTCAATCTTAAATCCTTTTCCACACACAGTCTGTGCCCGCCTGTATTTAGTTTTCATGCTAGTGAGGGCCGACAATCCACTCTCACATAGGTACGTGGTTGCAAAGGGCATCAGTGTCTTAACAGCCAATTTGCCAAGGCAAGAAACTCTGAGCGCAGCCCAATCCAGAAATCTGGCAGTGGCTTCTGATTAAATTACATTTTCACAGAACCGCTTGTTGCAAATTCGATGAGGCTCTCTTGTTCAGATATTGGTAAGTGGACTGGAGGCAGGGCATGAAAGGGATAACAAATCCAGTTGTTTGTTTTGTCCGTTTCGGGAAAGTACATGCGTAATTGTGCACCCATCTCACTCAGGTGCTTCGCTATATCACATTTGACATTGTCCGTAAGCTTGAGTTCATTTGTACACAAAAAAATCATACAGTGATGGAAAGACCTGTGTGTTGTCCTTGTTAATGCAGACAGAGAAGAGCTCCAACTTCTTAATCATAGCCTCAATTTTGTCCCGCACATTGAATATAGTTGCGGAGAGTACCTGTAATCCTAGATTCAGATCATTCAGGCGTGAAAAAACATCACCCAGATAGGCCAGTCGTCTGAGAAACTCGTCATCATGCAAGCGGTCAGACAAGTGAAAATGATGGTCAGTAAAGAAAACTTTAAGCCACTTTCTCAATTAAAAAAAAAACGTGTCAATACTTTGCCCCTTGATAACCAGCGTACATATGTTGTAAAAGCAGTACATGTTTGCTGTCCATATTACATAATGCAGAAAATACACAAGAGTTCAGGAGCCTTGCTTTAACAAAGTTAACCATTTTCACTGTAGTGTCCATAACATCTTTCAAGCTGTCAGGCATTCCCTTGGCAGCAAGAGCCTCTTGGTGGATTTTATTTTTTTTATTTTACCAGGCAAGTCAGTTAAGAACAACTTATTTTCAATGACAGCCTAGGAACAGTGGGTTAACTGCCTGTTCAGGGGCAGAACGACAGATTTGTACCTTGTCAGCTCTGGGGTTTTGAACTTGCAACCTTCAGGTTACTAGTCCAACGCTCTAACCACTAGGCTACCCTGCCGCCCCCCCCGGTAGTGCACCCAAGTGGTGTCGTGAGCAACAGCTTGCATGTGCGTTACCACTCCACTATGTCTCCCTGTCATGGTACCATCAGTGCAGATTCCAACACATCCTAACCACCTAAGTCATTTGATGTCACAAAGCTGTCCAGTACTTTAGTAATATCCTTTCATGTTGTCCTGGTTTCCAGTGGTTTGCAGAAGAGGATGTCTTCCTTAATTGGCCCCATATAAACATAATAGACATATACCAGGAGCTGTGCCAAGCCCGCCACGTCTGTCGACTCATCCAACTGTAATGCATATAATTCACTGGCTTGTATGCGAAGCAGTAATTGCTTCAAAACATCTCCTGCCATGTCACTAATGCGTTGTGAAACAGTGTTGTTTGATGAAGGCATTGTCTGTATAGTTTTTTTGGCCTTTTCCCGCAGCATTGTCCCAGTCATACCCGCGGCAGCAGGAAGAATTAAGTCCTCCACAATAGTATGGGGCTTGTCTGTCCTAGCCACTCAGTAGCTCACCATATAAGATGCTTCTAGCCCCTTCTTTATTAACGGTATCTGTTGCTTTAATACATGTCTTACTACTCGAAAGTCGTCTTTATTCTCACTCAAAAAACTACCTTGGCTTATTTTTCAAATTGTCATGTTGCGTTTCTAAATGTCTGCGCAAGAGTGAAGGTTTCCCGCGAGAGAGTAACAGTTAATGTGATTGGATGTTAATTATTTGACTAGGCTACCTGTATTTGACATTGTGCTGTTATTTCGCTGAACACTAGATGTTTTCATTTTATTTTTGGCAGTGAAAAGAGGTTACTCAGGCGAGAAGAAAACCACACCCAAATGTATCTCCCGGTTGGAAAATATAAATGTACTGTTTGAAAATGTGAAGATTAAAAATAAAATAAAAAATAAATAATGATGATATACTGTATATATATTTTTTAATTGAATCACATTTTTATTGGTGTACTCCCGACAGCATTGGGCGTACCCCAGTTTGGGAATACCTGATCAAGGCTGAAGATAACATGCCCTGGGCATAGAGTGATGTGCGAGATGAGAGCAGAATGCTTTCTGTGTTGAGTTCCCCTTAACACCCCATTGGCAAGGTTTACCCGCGCTCTGATTCCAAATGTCATATTATGTCTACATACAGTGTTGTAACGAAGTGCAAATAATTAAACTACAAAAGGGAAAATAAATAAACATAAATATGGGTTGTATTTACAATGGTGTTTGTTCTTCTCTGGTTGCCCTTTTCTTGTGGAAACAGGTCACAAATCTTGCTGCTGCGATGGCACATTGTGATATTTCACCCAGTAGATATGGGAGTTTATCAAAATTTAGTTTGTTTAAAAAAAAGTTGTGGATCTTTGTAATCTGAGGGAAATATGTGTCTCTAATACGATCATACATTCGGCAGGAAGTTAGGAAGTGCAGCTCAGTTTCCATTTCATTTTGTGGGCAGTGTGCACATAGCCTGCCTTCTCTTGAAAGCCAGGTCTGCCTACGGCAGCCTTTCTCAATAGCAAGGCTATGCTCACTGAGTTTGTACATAGTCAAAGCTTTCCTTAAGTTTGGGTCAAATCAAAGTTTTTTTGTCACGTGCGCTGAATACAACAGTGAAATGCTCTAACCAATAGTGCAAAAAAGGTATTAGGTGAACAATAGGTAGGTAAAGAAATAAAACAACAGTAAAAAGTAGCGAGGCTACATACAGACACCGGTTAGTCAGCCTGATTGAGGTAGTATGTGCATGTAGATATGTTTAAAGTGACTATGCATATATGATGAACAGAGTAGCAGTAGTGTAAAAGAGGAGTTGGCGGGTGGTGGGTGGGACACAATGCAGATAGCCCGGTTAGCCAATGTGCGGGAGCACTGGTTGGTCGGCCCAATTGAGGTAGTATGTACATGAATGTATAGTTAAAGTGACTATGCATATATGATAAACAGAGAGTATCAGCAGCATAAAAAGAGGGGTTGGGGGGTGGCACACAATGCAAATAGTCCGGGTAGCCATTTGATTACCTGTCCAGGAGTCTTATGGCTTGGGGGTAAAAACTGTTGAGAAGCCTTTTTGTCCTAGACTTGGCACTCCGGTACCGCTTGCCATGCGATAGTAGAGAGAACAGTCTATGACTGGGGTGGCTGGGGTCTTTGACAGTTTTTAGGGCCTTCCTCTGACACCGCCTGGTGTAGAGGACCTGGATAGCAGGCAGCTTAGCCCCGGTGATGTACTGGGCCGTACGCACTACCCTCCGTAGTGCCTTGCGGTCAGAGGCCGAGCAGTTGCCGTACAGGCAGTGATGTAACCATGCTCTCGATGTTGCAGCTGTAGAACCTTTTGAGGATCTCAGGACCCATGCCAAATCTTTTTAGTTTCCTGAGGGGGAATAGGCTTTGTCGTGCCCTCTTTACGACTGTGTCAGTCACAGTGGTCAGGTATTCTGCCTCTGTGTACTCTCTGTTTAGGGCCAAATAGCATTCTAGTTTCCTCATTTGTTTTGTTAATTCTTTCCAATGTGTCAAGTAATAATCTTTTTTCTTCCTCATGATTTGGTTGGGTCTAGTTGTGATGCTGTGCTGGGGCTCTGTGGGGTCTGTTTGTGTTTGTGAACAGAGACCCAGGACCAGTTTGCTTAGGGGACTCTTCTCCGGGTTCATCTCTCTGTAGGTGATGGCTTTGTTTTGGAAGGTTTGGGAATCCCTTAGAATTTAACGGCTCTTTTCTGGATTTTGATAATCAGCGGTTATCGCCCTAATTCTGCTCTGCATGCATTATTTGGTGTTTTACATTGTACACAGAGGATATTTTTGCAGAATTTTGCATGCAGTCTCTCAATTTGGTGTTTGTCCAATTTTGTGAATTCTTGGTTGGTGAGCGGACCACAGACCTCACAACCATAAAAGGCAATGGGTTCTATAACTGATTCAAGTATTTTTTGCCAGATACTAATATGTATGCCCTTCTTGCCTTGTCTCTCAGCTCGTTCACAGCTTTGTGGAAGTTACTTGTGGCACTGATGTTTAGGCCGAGGTATGTATAGTTATTTTGTGTGCTCTAGGGCAACGGTGTCTAGAAGGAACACCATTATTTTTGTCTTACTGAGATTTACTGTTAGGACCCAGGTCTGGCAGAATCTGTGCAGAAAATCTAGATGCTGCTGTAGGCCCTCCTTGATTGGTAACAGAAGCACCAGATCATCAGCAAACAGTAGACCTTTGACTTTGACAGACTGTTCTAGGTGCCCTCGCCACTCATTGATATATATGTTGAAGAGGGTGGGGCTTAAGCTGCATCCCTGTGTCACACCACAGCCCTGTGGAAAAAAACGTGTTTTTTTGCCAATTTTAACCGCACACTTTTTTGTTTATATGGATTTTATAATGTCGTATGTTTTCCCCCATCACTGGTTTCTATAAATTTGTATAGCAGACCCTCATGCCAAATTGAGTCAAAGGCTTTTTTGAAATCAATAAGGCATGAGAAGACTTTGCCTTTTGTTTTGGTTTGTTTGTGAATTAGGGTGTGCAGGGTGAATACGTGGTCTGTCATACAGCAATTTGGTAAAAAGCCAATTTGACATTTGCTCAGTACATTGTTTTCACTGAGGAAATGTACAAGTCTGTTGTTAATGATAATGCAGATGATTTTCCGAAGGTTGCTGTTGACACAAATCCCACGGTAGTTATTGGGGTCAAATTTGTCTCCACTTTTGTGGATGGGGCTGATCAGTCCTTTGTTCCAACTATTGGGGAAGATGCCATGGCTAAGGATGATGTTAAAGAGTTTTAGTATAGTCAATTGGAATTTGTTGTCTGTATATTTTATAATTTCATTGAGGATACCATCAACACCACAGGCCTTTTTGGGTTGGAGGGTTTGTATTTTGTCCTGTAGTTCATTCAATGTAATTGGAGAATCCCAGTGGGTTCCGTTAGTCTTTAAAAGTTTATTATAAGATTTGTATATTATCATGTATATGTTTTTGCTGTTTGTTCTTTGTTATAGGTTCAAAAATATTGGAGAGGTGGTTTACTCATACAGTACATCTCCATTTTGGATAGATAACTCTTATTGTTGTTTGTTTAGTGTTTTACAATTTTCCCAGAAGTGGTTAGAGTCTATGGGTTCTTCAATGTCATTGAGCTGATTTCGGACGTGCTCTTTTCCGTACTGTATTTCTGTATTGTTTCATTGATTCACCATAGTGAAGGCGTAGGCTCAGGTTTTCTGGGTCTCTATGTTTTTGGTTGGATAGGTTTCTTAGGTTTTTGCATTCTTCATCAAACCATTTGTCATTGTTGTTCATTTTCTTCGGTTTTCTGTTTGACATTTTTTGATTTGATAGGGAAGCTGAGAGGTCAAATATACTGTTTAGATTTTCTACTGACAAGTTTACACCTTCACTATTATAGTGGAACATTTTGTCCAGGAAGTTATCTAAAAGGGATTGAATTTGTTGTTGCCTAATTGTTTTTTGGTAGGTTTCTACAATACTTTCCTTCCATCTATATATTATTCAGTTCCTTTGGCTCCTCATGATTGAGTATTGCTCTGTTCAAGTAGACTGTGATTTTGCTGTGGTCTGACAGGGGTGTCAGTTGGCTGACTGAACACTCTGAGAGACTCTGGGTAGAGGTAAGTGATAAAGTAGTCTACAGTACTACTGCCAAGAGATGACCTATCGGTGTACCTATCATAGGAGTCCCCTCGAAGCCTACCATTGACTATGTATATACCCAGCGTGCGACAGAGCTGCAGGAGTTGTGACCCGTTTTTGTTGGTTATGTTGTAATTTTGTGCCGTTTCTGGCATGTAGGTCGCCACAGACTAGTACATGTCCCTGGGCCTGGAAATTATTGATTTCCACCTCCTGGATGGAGAAGCTGTCTTCATTAAGGTATGGAGATTCTAGCGGGGGGGGGGGGGGGGGGGGGGGGGGGGATATACAGTTGAAGTCGGAAGTTTACATACACTTAGATTGGAGTCATTAAAACTCGTTTTTCAACCACTCCACAAATTTCTTGTTAACAAACTATAGTTTTGGGAAGTCGTAATTTTTCCAACAATGGTTTACAGACAGATTATTTCACTTATAATTCAATGTATCACAGTTCCAGTGGGTCAGAAGTTTACATACACTAAGTTGACTGTGCTTTTAAACAGCTTGGGAAATTCCAAAAATTATGTCATGGCTTTAGAAGATTCTGATGGGCTAATGGACTTCATTGGAGTCAATTGGAGGTGTACCTGTGGATGTATTTCAAGGCCTACCTTCAAACTCAGTGCCTCTTTGCTTGACATCATGGGAAAATCAAAAGAAATCAGCCAAGACCTCAGAAAAAAATTGTAGACCTCCACAAGTCTGGTTTATCCTTGGGAGCAATTTCCAAATGCCTGAAGGTGGCAAGTTCATTTGTACAAACAATAGTGCGCAAGTATAAACACCATGGGACCACGCAGCCGTCATACCGCTCAGGAAGGAGACACGTTCTGTCTCTTTGAGATGAACGTACTTTGGTGCGAAAAGTGCAAAACAATCCCAGAACAACAGCAAAGGACATTGTGAAGATGCTAGAGGAAACTGGTACAAAAGTATCTATATCCACAGTAAAACGAGTCCTATATCAACATATCTTGAAAGGCTGCTCAGAAAGGAAGAAGCCACTGCTCCAAAACCGCCATTAAAAAAATCATACTACGGTTTGCAACTGCACATGGGTACAAAGATCGTACTTTTTGGAGAAATGTCCTCTGGTCTGATGAAACAAAAATAGAACTGTTTGGCCATAATGGCCATCGTTATATTTGGAGGAAAAAGGGGGACGCTTGCAAGCCGAAGAACACCATTCCGTCCGTAAAGCACGGGCGTGGCAGCATCATGTTGTGGGGGTGCTTTGCTGCAGGAGGGACTGGTGCACTTCACAAAATAGATGGCATCAAGAGAAAGGAAAATTATGTGGATATATTGAAGCAACATCTCAAGACATCAGTCAGGATGTTAAAGCTTGGTCGCAAATGGGTCTTCCAAATGGACAATGACCCCAAGCATACTTCCAAAGTTGTGGCAAAATGGCTTAAGGACAACAACGTCAAGGTATTGGAGTGGCCATCACAAAGCCCTGACCTCAATCCTATAGACAATTTGTGGGCAGAACTGGAAAAAGTGTGTGCGAGCAAGGAGGTCTACAAACCTGACTGAGTTACACCAGCTCTGTCAGGAGGAATGTGCCAAAATTCACCCAACTTACTGTGGGAAGCATGTGGAAGGCTACCCTAAACGTTTGACCCAAGTTAATACATTTAAAGGCAATGCTACCAAATACTAATTGAGTGTATGTAAACTTCTGACCCACTGGGAATGTGATGAAAGAAATAAAGCTGAAATAAATTATTCTATACTATTATTCTGACATTTCACATTCTTAAAATAAAGTGGTGATCCTAACTGACCTAAAACTGGGAATTTTCACTATGATTAAATGTCATGATTTGTGAAAAACTGAGTTGAAATGTACTTGGTTAAGGTGTATGTAAACTTCCGTCTTCAACTGTAGGTAGCACACAGAAGAACATTTTTCTCTGTTAAGACAATTTCCTTTATAATTTCTAACCAAATGTAAAATGTTCCTGTTTTGATTTATTTAATAGAGTGAGTTAGGTCTGCTCTATTCCAAATTAGCATACCCCTGAGTCCCTTCCCTGTTGCACACCTGGTAGTTTGGTGGATGTGTAACGATGTGCACTGAGAGTCGGGAAGCAAGTTCAGGGAGTGAATGTTTTAATAAATAAACACAACATAATACAAAATAAGAAACACGGACAACACACAGACATGACACAGAAACAGAAACAATGACGCCTGGGGAAGGAACCAAAGGGAGTGACATATATAGGGAAGGAACCAAAGGGAGGGACATATATAGGGAAGGAACCAAAGGAAGTGACATGTATAGGGAAGGAACCAAAGGGAGTGACATATATAGGGAAGGAACCAAAGGGAGTGACATATATAGGGAAGGAACCAAAGAGAGTGACATATATAGGGAAGGAACCAAAGGAAGTGACATATATAGGGAAGGAACCAAAGGGAGTGACATATATAAGGAAGGAACCAAAGGAAGTGACATATATAGGGAAGGAACCAAAGGAAGTGACATATATAGGGAAGGAACCAAAGGAAGTGACATATATAGGGAAGGAACCAAAGGGAGTGACATATATAGGGAAGGAACCAAAGAGAGTGACATATATAGGGAAGGAACCAAAGAGAGTGACATATATAGGGAAGGAACCAAAGGGAGTGACATATATAGGGAAGGAACCAAAGGGAGTGACATATATAGGGAAGGAACCAAAGAGAGTGACATATATAGGGAAGGAACTAAAGGGAGTGACATATATAGGGAAGGTAATCAGGGAAGTGATGGAGTCAAGGTGAGTGATGACGTGCAGCTGCACATAATGATGGTGACAGGTGTGCGCCATCACGAGCAGCCTGGTGACCTAGAGGCCGGAGAGGGAGCACATGTGACAGGATGGGACTACCAGATCTCTGTAACCTAGAGGGCAACCAGTGGGTCCGTCTCCTCTATACCATGTTTCTTGCAGGATGACAATGTCTGTATTCTGATTTCTTTGGTGAAGTCCAGGTTCCTGCTCTTTAGGCCAAATGCAGATGACATTGGATATTGCAGGATGAGATAGTGAAGGCTTTGTGTTCCATAAAGTGTCCAATGTTGTTGGTCGTGTGGTTTGGCCTCAGGCCAGTAAGTGTGAGCAGAGCCTGCTGAGCATCTGGTACATGCTATTGGCTTGGGTTAGTGTAAGAGTGGGGGTTGGGCCTGTTTGCCTGCTCACGGCCTGGGCGTATGTGTGACTTCCATGTTGAGGCCTTCTTTGCGGGAGTGGGTGGCACGGGGTGGGCAGGAGGGGCATAGGTCTGATCTGAGGGGGCCTAAATGGGGTGTTGACTTGGGGGAGTGTTGATTGGTTGGGGTCGGGGTCCCACTGGTCTGGGCGGGGTGTCTATTGATCTCTCTGTCTGTGTGTGTGCATGTAAAACTGCCCTATTCCGTGTCTAAATCATTTGATTATATCGAGATTGTTTTGCTTATGCCAAATGGACTGCGAGGCAGAAGAAAAGACAGATATATTACTACAGTGTATATTACAACAGTGTACATTACAGGACTGAGTGTAAGACATTAGTTCCTCCTGTGACATATAGATGGCAGCAGGGAGGGAGAGAGAATTAACAACAATGAAAACATGTTTATGAATACAAAACCCTAATAAAGAAATGTAGTAACATATCCAACCAAAAACCCAGAGACCCAGAAAACCTGAGCCTACTTCTTCACTATGGTGAAACACTAAAACATTACAGAAATACACTAAGAAAAAATAAGGAACAACACATCACAAATCAGCTCAAGGCAATTGAAGAATCGATTGAATCTAACCACTTCTGGGAATATTGGAACACACAAAACCATGTTTCATGAGCTGAAATAAAAGATCCCAGAAATGTTCCATATACACAAAAAGCTTATTTATCTCAAACTTTGCACACAAATTTGTTTACATCCCTGTTGGTGAGCATTTCTCCTTTGCCAAGATAATCCACCCACAGGTGTTGGATATCAAAAAGCTGACTAATCAGCATGCTAATTACACAGGTGCACCTTGTGCTGGGGACAATAGAAAGGCCACTCTAAAATGTGCAATTTTGTCACACCACACAATTCCACAGATGTCTCATGTTTTGAAGGAGCATGCAATTGGCATGCTGACTGCAGGAATGTCCATCAGAACTGAATTTAATGTTTATTTATCTACCATAATCTGCCTCCAACATAATTTTGGAGAATTTGGCAGTACGTCCAACTGACATCACAACCGCAGACCAGGTGTAACCACACCAGCCCAGGACCTCCACATCCAGCTTCTTCACCTGCAGGATTGTCTGAGACCAGCCCCTCGGACAGCTGATGAAACTTTGGTTTTGCACAATCAAAGAATTTCTGCACAAACTGTCAGAAACTGGGAAGCTCATCTGGTGCCTGTCGTCCTCGACAGGGTCTTGACCTGACTGCAGTTCGGAGTCGTATGCTCACCTTCAATGGCCACTGGCACGCCGGAGAAGTGTGCTGGGCAGTTGGCAGATGTGTCAGGGGGTGATGATGTCAACAATGAACAGAGTGCCCCATGGTTTCAGTGGGGTTATTGTATGGGCAGGCATAAGCTACGGACAACAAACACAAATGCATTTTATTGATGGCAATTTGAATGCACAGAGATACCGTGGCGAGATCCTGAGGCCCATTGTCATGCCATTCATCCTCCACCATCACCTCATGTTTCAGCATGATAATACACGGCCCCATTCTCAAAGGATCTGTACACAATTCCTGGAAGCTGAAAATGTCCCAGTTCTTCCATGGCCTGCATACTCACCAGACATGTCACCCATTGAGCATGTTTGTCATGCTGCATCAGTATTCCCAGTCATGTGAAATCTATAGATTAGGGTCTAATGAATTCAATTGACTTAACTCAGTAAAATCTTTGAAATTGTTGCATGTTGCGTTTATATTTTTGTTCAGTGTACATGATCAACTACAAATCAGCTATTAAAGATTACCAGAACGCACTGGATTCTTCAATTACATTGAATGAACTACAGGAAAAAGTACAACCCCTCCTACCCAAAAAGGCCTGTGGTGTTGATGGTATCCTAAGCAAAAATTATAAAACATACCGACCACAAATTCCAATTGACTATACTTAAACTCTTTAACATCATCCTCAGCTCTGGCATATTCCCCAATATTTGGAACCAAGGACTGATCAACCCAATACACAAACAAATTTCACCCCAATAATTATAGTGGAATCTGCGCCAACAGCAATCTCGGAAAAACCCTCCGCAGTATCATCAACAGCAGACTTCCTCAGTGAAAACAATGCCCTGAGCAAAAGTAAAATGGTCTTCTTATCAAAATCCCGTATGACAGACCACATATACACCCTGCACACGCTAACTGACAAACAAAAGCAAAGTCTTCTCATGCTTTGTTGATTTCAAAAAAACTTTGCACTCAATTTGGCGTGAGGGTCTGCTGTACAAATTGATGGAAAGTGGTGTTGGGGGAAAAACATATGACATTTATTAAATCAATGTACACTAACAAGTGTGCCGTTAAAATTGGCTTGAGCCCCACCCTCAACAACATACACACTGAGTATACAAAACATTTAAGAACACCTTCCTAATATTGAGTTGCACCTCCTCTTTTTACCTCAGAACAGCCTCAATTTGTCAGGGCGTGGACTCTACATGGCATCGAAAGCGTTCCACAGGGATGCTGGCTCATGTTGACTCCAATACTTCCCACAGTTGTGTCAAGTTGTCTAGATGTCCTTTGGGTGGTGGATCATTTTTGATACACATGGAGCGTTGTAGTTGTAGCATGAAAAACACAGGAGTGTTGTAGTTATTAACACAAACCAGTGCACCTGGCACCTACTACTATACCCTGTTCAAAGGCACTTAAATATTTTGCCTTGCCCATTCACTCTCTGAATGGCACGCATACACAGTCCATGTTGCAATTGTTTCAAGGCTTAAAAATCTCCTCCCACTGTCTCCTCCCATTCATTCTACACTGATTGAAGTGGATTTAATAAGGGGTCAAAGTGACACCAATAAGGGATCATAGCTTTTTCCTGGATTCACCTAATCAGTGTATTCAGAAAGTATTCCGACCCCTTGACTTTTTCCACATTTTGCTATGTTCGAGCCTTATTCTAAAATGGATGAAACACATTTCTTTCCTCATCAATCCACACATAATACCTCATAACGACTAAAAGAAAACAGGTTTTTAGAAATTTTTGAAAATGTCTTACAAATAAAAAACGGAAATACCTTATTTACATAAGTATTCAGACCCTTTTCTATGAGACTCAAAATTGAGCTCAGGTGCATCCTGTTTCTTTGGTCATCCTTGAGATGTTTCTACAACTTGATTGGAGTCCACTTGTGGTAAATTCAATTGATTGGACATGATTTGGAAAGGCACACACCTGTCTATATAAGGTCCCACAGATGACAGTGTATGTCAGAGAAAAACCAAGCAATGATTTAGAAGGAATTGTCCGTAGAGCTCCGAGACAGGATTGTGTCGAGGCACAAATCTGGGGAAGGGTACCAAAAATGTCTGCAGAATTGAAGGTTCCCATGAACACCGTGGCCTCCATCATTCTTAAAATAAAGAAGTTTGGAACCACCAAGACTCTTCCTAGAGCTGGCCGCCCAGCCAAACTGAGCAATTGCGGGTGAAAGGCCTTGGTCAGGGAGGTGACTAAGAACCCGATGGTCACACTGAGAGAGCTCAAGAGTTCCTCTATGGAGATGGGATAACCTTCTGGAAGGACAACCATCTCTGCAGCACTCCACCAATCAGGCCTTCATGGTAGAGTGGCCTGACGGAAGTCACTCCTCAGTAAAAGGCATATGACAGCCCGCTTGGAGTTTGCCAAAAGGCACCTAAAGTACTCTCAGACCATGAGAAACAAGATTCTCTGGTCTGATGAAACCAAGATTGAACTCTTTGGCCTGAATGCCTGGAGGTAACCTGGCACCATCCCTACGGCGAAGCATGGTGGTGGCAGCATTATACTGTGGGGATATATTTCAGTGGCAGGGACTGGGAGACTAGTCAGATCGAGGCAAAGATGAATGGAGCAAAGTACAGAGAGATCCTTGATGAAAACCTGCTCCAGAGCACTCAGGACCTCAGACTGGGGTGAAGGTTCACCTTCCAACAGGACAACGACCCTAAGCACACAGCCAAGACAACACAGGAGTGGCTTCGGGACAAGTTTGTGAATGTCCTTGAGTGGCTCAGCCAGAGCCCGGACCTGAGCTCGATCGAACATCTCTAGAGAAACTTGAACATATCTGTGCAGTGACGCTCCCCATCCAACCTGACAGAGCTTGAGAAGATCTGCAGAGAAGATTGGGAGAAAGTCCCCAAATACATGTGTGCCAAGCTTGTAGCATCATACCCAGGAAGACTGGAAGCTGTAATTGCTGCCAAAAGTGCTTAAGCAAAGTGCTGAGTAAAGGGTATGAATACTTATGTACAAACATTTCTAAAAAACAGTTTTTGCTTTGTCATTATGGGGTATTGTGTGGAGATTGATGAGGGAAAAAATGAGGAATAGAATAAGGTTGTAACATGACAAAATGTGGAAAAAGTCAAGGGTTCTGCATACTTTACGAATGCACTGTACTTTTTGTCCCCTAAAATTGGGGGACTATGTTCAAAAAGTGCTGTAATTTCTAAGCGGTTCACCCGATATGGATGAAAATACACTAAAATTAAAGCTGACAGACTGGACTGTAACCTAATAGTCATTGTATAATTTCAGCAATGTATAATTCTGAGTACAGAGCCCAAAACAATTGTCAAATTGTCACTGTCCTAATACTTTTTGCAATTGGACTGATCCTACATCCTTCTTAGACTCAAAAACCCTAAAGCAACTATCAGCAGACAAAAAATCATCACTACAAATAGAATCAATCAAAAATCAATATTCACTGTTAAAACATTACCGTGGAGAAAAGTACCAGCTGTGGGACGGTTTTCACATAGATTTTTGTTTGACATTCTGGGACAAAGTAGTGCCTCTATTTACTCAAATGACAACACACGTCACTCAATTCAGTGCTTCCAAAAAGTTATTTAAGTTATATTAAAATCTGGAGAGTCCCCTGCAGATTACAGACCCATAATTTGTGACAATAAAATAATAATAAAACTCATATGTAACACAATGGTAAAAGTCTTACCAGACTTGAGACATGTTAATCAAACAGGTTTTATTCAAAATACACACTTACAAACAAATACAAGAAAATGTTTCAGTATAATTCAATACTGCTAAAATACATTATTTAGATTTATGAATAACTGCTGTTAATGCCGAAAAGGCATGGCCTTTTATTTTCAAAACTTTGGAAGCCTTCAACTTTCCAGCTAAAATAATTTAGCCTGACATACCTGACTAATATTGAAAACTCAATGCCCCTGTTGTTAAAAAATATTTTCAGAATACTCTAAAATCTCAGAATGTGGAAAAAACTGAAATAAAACATAACTAATGATCTACAGCCATCCTTTAAGTGGACCACAAAAAATATTAAATACTTATTCCCATAAATCTAACAGGTAGAATAAACCTCTTCAGAATGACATGACTCCTCCCAAAGTTTGTATTTATTCTCGGTAATACCAATTGGGGTACTGAAGACATTCTTTAATAAAGTAGACGTGGCCATAACAGACTTTATATGGACAAATAAAACTCATAGAATAAACAGGAAAGTTTTACATGTTCCTAAGTCTGAGGGTGATTTAAAACATCCAGACTTGGAATTGTTAAATGCACTAAAGAGGAACAATGGGTATATATTGAAGATGCTCATCCTCAGAATCGTTTTACGTGTTTATTTTCAAAAGATTAAGCTAAGAACATTAACAACTTCATAGTTAAGAACACCATAACAATATGGAAGAACATTAACAACTTCATACTTAACAACACCATAACAATATGGAAGAACATTAACAACTTCATAGTTAACAACACCATAACAATATGGAAGAACATTAACAACTTCATAGTTAAGAACACCATAACAATATGGAAGAACATTAACAACTTCATAGTTAAGAACACCATAACAATATGGAAGAACATTAACAACTTCATAGTTAAGAACACCATAACAATATGGAAGAACATTAACAACTTCATAGTTAAGAACACCATAACAATATGGAAGAACATTAACAACTTCATAGTTAACAACACCATAACAATATGGAAGAACATTAACAACTTCATAGTTAACAACACCATAACAATATGGAAGAACATTAACAACTTCATAGTTAACAACACCATAACAATATGGAAGAACATTAACAACTTCATACTTAACAACACTATAACAACATGGAAGAACATTAACAACTTCATAGTTAACAACACCATAACAATATGGAAGAACATTAACAACTTCATAGTTAACAACACCATAACAATATGGAAGAACATTAACAACTTCATAGTTAAGAACACCATAACAATATGGAAGAACATTAACAACTTCATAGTTAACAACACCATAACAATATGGAAGAACATTAACAACTTCATAGTTAACAACACCATAACAATATGGAAGAACATTAACAACTTCATAGTTAACAACACCATAACAATATGGAAGAACATTAACAACTTCATAGTTAACAACACCATAACAATATGGAAGAACATTAACAACTTCATAGTTAACAACACCATAACAATATGGAAGAACATTAACAACTTCATAGTTAACAACACCATAACAATATGGAAGAACATTAACAACTTCATAGTTAACAACACCATAACAATATGGAAGAACATTAACAACTTCATAGTTAACAACACCATAACAATATGGAAGAACATTAACAACTTCATAGTTAACAACACCATAACAATATGGAAGAACATTAACAACTTCATAGTTAACAACACCATAACAATATGGAAGAACATTAACAACTTCATAGTTAACAACACCATAACAATATGGAAGAACATTAACAACTTCATAGTTAACAACACCATAACAATATCAAATCAAATCAAATTTTATTTGTCACATACACATGGTTAGCAGATGTAAATGCGAGTGTAGCGAAATGCTTGTGCTTCTAGTTCCGACAATGCAGTAATAACCAACAAGTAATCTAGCTAACAATTCCAAAACTACTATCTTATAGACACAAGTGTAAGGGGATAAAGAATATGTACATAAAGATATATGAATGAGTGATGGTACAGAGCGGCATAGGCAAGATACAGTAGATGGTATTGAGTGCAGTATATACATATGAGATGAGTATGTAAACAAAGTGGCATAGTTAAAGTGGCTAGTGATACATGTATTACATAAAGATGCAGTAGATGATATAGAGTACAGTATATACATATACATATGAGATGAATAATGTAGGGTATGTAAACATTATATTAGGTAGCATTGTTTAAAGTGGCTAGTGATATATTTTACATCATTTCCCATCAATTCCCATTATTAAAGTGGTTGGAGTTGAGTCAGTGTGTTGGCAGCAGCCACTCAATGTTAGTGGTGGCTGTTTAACAGTCTGATGGCCTTGAGATAGAAGCTTTTTTTCAGTCTCTCGGTCCCAGCTTTGATGCACCTGTACTGACCTCGCCTTCTGGATGATAGCGGGGTGAACAGGCAGTGGCTCGGGTGGTTGTTGTCCTTGATGATCTTTATGGCCTTCCTGTGACATCGGGTGGTGTAGGTGTCCTGGAGGGCAGGTAGTTTGCCCCCGGTGATGCGTTGTGCAGACCTCACTACCCTCTGGAGAGCCTTACGGTTGTGGGCGGAGCAGTTGCCGTACCAGGCGGTGATACAGCTCGACAGGATGCTCTCGATTGTGCATCTGTAGCAGTTTGTGAGTGCTTTTGTTGACAAGCCAAATTTCTTCAGCCTCCTGAGGTTGAAGAGGCGCTGCTGCGCCTTCTTCACGATGCTGTCTGTGTGGGTGGACCAATTCAGTTTGTCTGTGATGTGTACGCCAAGGAACTTAAAACTTACTACCCTCTCCACTACTGTTCCATCGATGTGGGGGGTGTTCCCTCTGCTGTTTCCTGAAGTCCACAATCATCTCCTTAGTTTTGTTGACGTTGAGTGTGAGGTTATTTTCCTGACACCACACTCAGAGGGCCCTCACCTCCTCCCTGTAGGCCGTCTCGTCGTTGTTGGTAATCAAGCCTACCACTGTTGTGTCGTCCGCAAACTTGATGATTGAGTTGGAGGCGTGCGTGGCCACGCAGTCGTGGGTGAACAGGGAGTACAGGAGAGGGCTCAGAACGCACCCTTGTGGGGCCCCAGTGTTGAGGATCAGCGGGGTGGAAATGTTGTTGCCTACCCTCACCACCTGGGGGCGGCCCGTCAGGAAGTCCAGTACCCAGTTGCACAGGGCGGGGTCGAGACCCAGGGTCTCGAGCTTGATGACGAGCTTGGAGGGCACTATGGTTTTAAATGCCGAGCTGTAGTCGATGAACAGCATTCTCACATAGGTATTCCTCTTGTCCAGATAGGTTAGGGCAGTGTGCAGTGTGGTTGAGATTGCATCGTCTGTGGACCTATTTGGGCGGTAAGCAAATTGGAGTGGGTCTAGGGTGTCAGGTAGGGTGGAGGTGATATGGTCCTTGACTAGTCTCTCAAAGCACTTCATGATGACGGAAGTGAGTGCTACGGGGCGGTAGTCGTTTAGCTCAGTTACCTTAGCTTTCTTGGGAACAGGAACAATGGTGGCCCTCTTGAAGCATGTGGGAACAACAGACTGGGATAGGGATTGATTGAATATGTCCGTAAACACACCAGCCAGCTGGTCTGCGCATGCTCTGAGGGTGCGGCTGGGGATGCCGTCTGGGCCTGCAGCCTTGCGAGGGTTGACACGTTTAAATGTTTTCCTCACGTCGGCTGCAGTGAAGGAGAGTCCGCATGTTTTAGTTGCGGGCCGTGTCAGTGGCACTGTATTGTCCTCAAAGCGGGCAAAAAAGTTATTTAGTCTACCTGGGAGCAAGACATCCTGGTCCGTGACGGGGCTGGTTTTCTTTTTGTAATCCGTGATTGACTGTAGACCCTGCCACATACCTCCTGTGTCTGAGCCGTTGAATTGAGATTCTACTTTGTCTCTATACTGACGCTTAGCTTGTTTGATTGCCTTGCGTAGGGAATAGTTACACTGTTTGTATTCGGTCATGTTTCCGGTCACCTTGCCCTGATTAAAAGCAGTGGTTCGGGCTTTCAGTTTCACGCGAATGCTGCCATCAATCCACGGTTTCTGGTTTGGGAATGTTTTAACCGTTGCTATGGGAACGACATCTTCAACGCACGTTCTAATGAACTCGCTCACCGAATATTTGTCAATGTTGTTGTCTGACGCAATACGAAACATATCCCAGTCCACGTGATGGAAGCAGTCTTGGAGTGTGGAATCAGATTGGTCGGACCAGCGTTGAACAGACCTCAGCGCGGGAGCTTCTTGTTTTAGTTCCTGTCTGTAGGCAGGGATCAACAAAATGGAGTCGTGGTCAGCTTTTCCGAAAGGAGAGCGGGGCAGGGCCTTATATGCGTCGTGGAAGTTAGAATAGCAATGATCCAAGGTTTTTCCAGCCCTGGTTGCGCAATCGATATGCTGATCAAATTTAGGGAGTCTTGTTTTCAGATTAGCCTTGTTAAAATCCCGGATAAATGGATTCCAGTTTGCAAAGAGTCAAATAAAGTTTGTTCAGAGCCATTGGGGGGGAATATATACGGCTGTGATTAGAAGAGAATTCCCTTGGTAGATAATGCGGTCGACATTTGATTGTGAGGAATTCTAAATCAGGTGAACAGAAAGACTTGAGTTCCTGTATGTTGTTATGATCATACCACGTCACGTTAACCATGAAGCATACGCCCCCGCCCCTCTTCTTACCAGAAAGATGTTTGTTTCTGTCTGCGCGATGCGTGGAGAAACCAGCTGGCTGCACCGACTCCGATAGCGTCTCTCCAGTGAGCCATGTTTCCGTGAAGCAAAGAACGTTACAGTCTCTGATGTCCCTCTGGAATGCTACCCTTGCTCGGATTTCATCAACCTTGTTGTCAAGAGACTGGACATTGGCGAGAAGAATGCTAGGGAGTGGTGCACGATGTGCCCGTCTCCGGAGTCTGACCAGAAGACCGCTCCGTTTCCCCCTTTTACGAAGTCGTTTTTTTGGGTCGCCGGCTGGGATCCATTCCGTTGTCCTGGGTGAAAGGCAGAACACAGGATCCGCTTCGCGAAAGTCATATTCTTGGTCGTACTGATGGTGAGTTGACACTGCTCTTATGTTCAGTAGTTCTTCTCGACTGTATGTAATGAAACCTAAGATGACCTGGGGTACCAATGTAAGAAATAACACGTAAAAAACTAAAAACTGCATAGTTTCCTAGGAACGCGAAGCGAGGCGGCCATCTCTGTCGGCGCCGGAAGTAAACACAATATGGAAGAACATTAACAATTTCATAGTTAAGAACACCATAACAATATGGAAGAACATTAACAACTTCATAGTTAACAACACCATAACAATATGGAAGAACATTAACAACTTCATAGTTAACAACACCATAACAATATGGAAGAACATTAACAACTTCATAGTTAACAACACCATAACAATATGGAAGAACATTAACAACTTCATAGTTAACAACACCATAACAATATGGAAGAACATTAAACGGATTCTACAAGAACCAATATCACACTCCTATGGAACAATCCGTAGCTTTTTAGAATTCACCTGGTAAATTGGCCCAGATTTCAAATGAAAGGCATAGTGACTAAATTACTTGGTAATAGGAAATACAATTATTTCCATTACATAATTAAAAATACATTTTGGACTGGCCAACGTAGACATTTTCAAATACATGCAATTTAAAAGTTTTATATCATGAAATTTCAATCTGAAATCTTTTGGACATCAGAGCAAAATTGAGGGAATTCTATTTGAGTCAGAAAATGATAGGTCATATGATGGGTAAGATATACAAAACCTTGCAGAGAGCCTATTCAACTGACAATCTCTTAGAAAACAAATATTAACTATTGGAACCAAGACCTGAAAATAACTGATGTTGGCACAAGATGGAGGGAATGTTGGAACATAACCAACTAAATTACTGTTAACTAAAATATACACTTAATCCAGTATTACTAATGTACAGAATGAGTCATGTCTAAAGTACAAAACTAACTGTGACTCAATGATTCATGCCTTCTGGGAGTGCTAAAAAGTCTGAAAGTTATGGGCGCAGTCAGAAAGTTGTCTGTCAAAAGTGTTACAATATAAATCGACTTTTAATCCATCTATCTGCATATTTCAAGCCATGGCATATGAGTGTGTGTATCGTACTTTTCTCGTTAATCATTCTGAAAAAGGTTTTGCTTAAAAACTGTAAATCAAGTGATCCTCCATCGTTGGGACAGTGGAAGAATGAAATGTATTATTAATTGAATATTGAAACAGTGTGAGTGACAAAAAAGCGCAGAGTGGTGCAATTTGAGTTAATGTGTAATAGAGTCTTGCAGGCCATGAAGGCAGTTTGAGTTCACATGTAGTAGAGTCTTGCAGGCCAGGAAGGCAGTTTGAGTTCACGTGAAGTAGAGTCTTGCAGGCCATGAAGGCAGTTTGAGTTCATGTGTAATAGAGTCTTGCAGGCCAGGAAGGCAGTTTGAGTTCACGTGTAATAAAGTCTTGCAGGCCATGAAGGCAGTTTGAGTTCATGTGTAGTAGAGTCTTGCAGGCCATGAAGGCAGTTTGAGTTCATGTGTAGTAGAGTCTTGCAGGCCATGAAGGCAGTTTGAGTTCACATGTAGTAGAGTCTTGCAGGCCATGAAGGCAGTTTGAGTTCACGTGTAATAGAGCCTTGCAGGCCATGAAGGCAGTTTAAGTTCATGTGTAATAGAGTCTTGCAGGCCATGAAGGCAGTTTGAGTTCATGTGTAGTAGAGTCTTGCAGGCCATGGAGGAGGTGGGAGCAAGGCAGGGGTGTTGTCGTTGTTTGTGTGCGTCTGTCTGCTGTCTATTGTCTGTGTATGTTTATATTGCTTGAAAAAATATAACAAATTATTTTAATGTATTTTTAACATTAAATGTTAGTCAAGCCACACCATTAGTGTCAATGGGCCTTCACCACAGGACCTTCATATAAGACTAGTAGCCTATAGATCTGTCATACACTCCTCTCTCACTTGCTTTTCTGTATATGTATTTTGAGCTCTCTGAAACGCACTCCTAGGTTATTTACCTCCTTTCTCCATTCCCCTCCACCTTTTAGAGAAAATCCCCCCTCTTCCTTGTTTCAGAGCCATTTCCTCAAATAATATCCACTACCCGTTTCTGCCTACTCACCTCTGTGACCTCCCTCAAACCCCCTCCCTCTTACTTTCAGCAGTGTAGGCCAGGCCTACATACTCCTGCACACAGTGCGTTTCTTCTCCCCAAGTACCACTGAATCCAACACACACATAATTTCTATCTCTCGCTCTCTTTCTCTCTCTCGCACACATCTCTATAAAGGCCATTCCTCTTTAAGAAACTCTCTCTCTTATTGTAAACGCCTCCGCTCTCGGTAGCCCTCCAACGCATGCCGTACACAGTAACCACACACAGGAACACATTGAGGCTAGACACAAAGCCCTGCTAAAAATACATCACAGAACAGTGGAGGTGTAACAACATTGAAGGCAAAGGTTAGGTTACTGTAAATGACACGACTATGACTTCCCTAGAATAGTGTACAACAATAACAACAGCAACAGCAGAAAATAATCTCTAGTTATCTCAACCCCAATGAATGCCCAAACCATACTGGACATCACAAAATATGATCCATTTGTTTTGTAGGCTACTTGTAGTAAATCCTCCATCTGGTCAGGATTCATTCTTTGTTACACTTGTAGCCTTCACTTATGTAAATGTATGCAGCAGATGGTTAAAAATTCAGCACAATTGAGGAAGGATATGGATTATTGGGCCTTTGTTGGAGTCCCGGTGGATCCGGGTGGATCTCTCTGTCTATCCAGACTGGTCTCATAGACAAAACGTAACATAGTAAATGTAAATCCGGGACACTAAAATTAGCAGTAGTGTGAAGTACTTAAGTAAGAATACTTTAAAGTACTACTTATGTCGTTTTTGGGGGTATCTGTACTTTACTTTATTATTTCTATTTTTGACAACTTTTACTTTTACTCCACTACATTCCTTAAGAAAATATGTACTTTTTACTCCTATTCATTGCATGTTGAATGCTCATGCAGGACAGGATTACAGTCCAATTCACCCACCAATCATTATACTGTAACTCATTGCCAACCCTACTACCTCTGATCTGGAGGATTCACTCTACACAAATACTGCATTTGTAAATGATGTCTGTGTTGGACCATGCCCCTGTCTGTGTAAATAAAAAAAAACGAACCTCCACATCTGGCTTCTTCACTTGTATCATCTGAGACCAACCACCTGGACAGCTGATGGAAGTGAGGAGTATTTCTGTCTGCAATTAAATGCCTTTTGTGGGGAAAAACTAATTCTGATTGGCTGGTCCAGTCCCCAGTGGGTGGGCCTGGCCCCCAAGTGGGTGGGCCTATCCCCCCCCCCCTCCAGGCCCACACATGATTAGGGCCTAATTAATTAATTTCAATTGACTTATTTCTATATATGAACTGCAACTCAGTAAAATTGTTGCTTTATATTTTTTTATCAGTATATAATACATTGATCAATCAATCAAATGTATTTATAAAGCCCTTCTTACATCAGCTGATGTCACAAAGTGCTGCACAGAAACCCAGCCTAAAACCCCAAGGTGTAGAAGCACGGTGACTAGGAAAAACTCCCTAGAAAGGACAGAACCTAGGAAGAAACCTAGAGAGGAACCAATACTTAAATTCACACAGGACACCGGATAAGACAGGAGAAATACTCCGGATATAACAGACTGAACCTAGCCCCCCAACACAAAAACTACTGCAGCATAAATACTAGAGACTGAGACAGGAAGGGTCAGGAGACACTGTGGTCCCCTCCAACGATACTCTCGGACAGGGCCAAACAAGTAGCATAATCTAGTTGGAATAGGGTCCAGTATGCAGCTTGAAGGTTTAGAGGCCATGATTATTTTCATCAATGTGTCAAGAGATATAGTACTTCAAAAACTTGAGTGTCTCCCTTGATCCTAGGTCCTGGCAGAGTTGTGCAGACTCAGGACAACTGAGCTTTGGAGGAATAAGCAGATTCCGTAATTTGCTTTCTAATGATCATGATCTTTTCCTCAAATTAGTTCATAAATTTATCACTGCTGAAGTGAAAGCCATCCTCTCTTGGGGAATGCTGCTCTATTATTTTCCTAAATTAAATTGGAAAAATAGGATGATCAGTGAAGGTTTTCGATACTGCACGGTACTGTCTTTCCAAGCTAGTCGGAAGACTTCCAGTTTGGTGTAGCAGCAGTAAGGGCTCTTCGATACTGCACGGTACTGTCTTTCCAAGCTAGTCGGAAGACTTCCAGTTTGGTGTAGCAGCAGTAAGGGCTCTTCGATACTGCACGGTACTGTCTTTCCAAGCTAGTCGGAAGACTTCCAGTTTGGTGTAGCAGCAGTAAGGGCTCTTTGATACTGCACGGTACTGTCTTTCCAAGCTAGTCGGAAGACTTCCAGTTTGGTGTAGCAGCAGTAAGGGCTCTTCGATACTGCACGGTA
This sequence comes from Oncorhynchus clarkii lewisi, assembly GCF_045791955.1. Taxonomy (NCBI): domain Eukaryota; kingdom Metazoa; phylum Chordata; class Actinopteri; order Salmoniformes; family Salmonidae; genus Oncorhynchus; species Oncorhynchus clarkii. Next base: position 79,663,343 of record NC_092151.1, on the reverse strand, counting down.
CTGTCTTTCCAAGCTAGTCGGAAGACTTCCAGTTTGGTGTAGCGCCATTGCTCCAATTTTCTGGAAGCTTGTTTCAGAGCTCGGGTATTTTTTGTGTACCGGGCGACAGGTAGCCTAGTTGTTAGAGCGTTGGACTAGTAACGAAAGGTTGCAAGATCGAATCCCCGAGCTGACAAGGTAAGAATCTGTCGTTCTGCCCCGAACTAGGCAGTTAACCCACTGTTCCTAGGCCATCATTGAAAATAAGAACAGATTATTTGTTGCGATTGCAAACGTAATAAAACGGTGATCCGATAGTCCAGGATTATGAGGAAAGACATGAAGATCCTTGGAAGTGAGGGATCTAACATTAAGTAGCCCTATTTTGAGGTATCACAATCTCTTTCAATTATGGCCGGAATGGAGGAGTTCTTTATTCCAGTGAGATTGCTAAGGCGAACACCGCCATGTTTAGTTTTGCCCAACCTGATGTCTTTGAATGACGCACCTGGCAGCGGGAGATTTCCTTCCCAGGAAGTGAGAAATGGAATCAACAAGGTAGCGGTAATGTGATTGGAGCACGTGTGTCATCTGCCTTTGATTGGCAGAAAATTGGCTACATGGAATTCAGTTAAATAGCCTGCTATTGCAATGATCAAGAGATAGTCTACTGTAATAAATAGACTACAATTAACGGAATCTCTTTATTATAGGCTATAGAATAATTTGAGAATAAAAATGTAACCACACTCTTGGTGCATTCTAGGTACTTCCTGATGCCTAGCTGGAAAACTTCAGAGGAAAGTCATTCCCCTCACTGTGTGTGTGTGTGTGGCGTAGGCATGTGTGTAGCAGGGGGTGTCCCTTTATGGGGGTGTCCCTTACATACACACACTTCAGTTCACCAGCTCTTTCCATAGACCAGCTAAAGCACAGTTATAAGGGTGTCTTCATGTAATATGTCTGTTATTTTTATTTTAAGGAATGTCCCTGTGAACATATTTTGCTTCTAAATAATTTGTTTGATGATCAATATTATATAATTGATTACAGCAGCCAATATCAATTGACTGACTCCTACAATGTGCATGGTTTGGTTTGGGCCCCATGTCATAATCAGGCTTGGGCCTAATTCTCTCAGAGTGAGTTTAGTCCTATGTAGTCCTTCTATATATCAGCTCATGGCCCATCAGACCTCCCCAGTGTGAGAAAACATGCTCTGGGCACATCTGTCCTAGGTAGAGAACCTTAAGCTTCCTTTTAAAGACTGAATTTGATTAGAACATTTACTGTTTCTTGCTTTTGGGCCAAGGTGTTGGCCTGTTTTAGAAACATTGGTTTTCCGGTTTTTCTTTCAGTTCAAATTAAGAAAAGCCTGTTTGTGAGAGCTTGTTTGCTTGGAGATCCTTGGGGAGTTGGTTGTTGTTGTTGAGCAGAAAACTCTTCATTTAGGACTGGAGTACATGGGGTCTTTGTGATTGGAGGACAGGGCCTATGTGATTTTTCTCAGTTGGTAAGTGCATGGCGCTAGCAACTCTAGGGTCGTGGCCATGGGTTAGATTCCCTTCGGGGATCATGTACATATACTCAAAATGTTATCACTTCCTGTACTGTAAGTCTCTTTGGATAAAAGTATATTTTTCTTATGTTATTTTCTGTAGTTTCTATCCTCTGCAGATGTGTGGGACAGGGAGCTGTTGGAGAAACTCAATATCACCCACATCCTGTCCATCCATGAAACAGCTGCACCCATCCTAAAGAGGAGACCACATCTGTCACGCCTCACCCTGTTACCATGGTGACCAGACCCCTGACCCAGGGCATGTTCAGCAGGACGCAAAGTTTTGGAACGTTCAGATAGAATTAGACTATGTAGAACAAACCCGTATCTCTAACATGTAGAATAAGGAATCACATCAGCTCTACTCATGGCATTTCTATCTAGAACATTCAAGAACGTATGTTAACTGAACGTGGCCCTGCAGTTAAAGCTTCTAGGTTCACGGCCTCGTGCTGTGTGATAGGCTAGATCAGCAGTGTTACTTGGTCAATCTAGATGCTACCGCCTCACTGTGTGTTATGTTGGTATGGAAGAATATGTGGTTTCAGCAGGCTAATGCAATGAGAAGTAGTAGAGAGCAATCTAGATCCTACTCTGCTTATATCGTGACCTTCTCAGACTGTCCTTGATCTTGAACAACAAATAGTCACTTGATCCCAGTCGTAGGCCAGCCATGATCTATCTCTCTCAACTTGATATAACCATGAGTAAAATGGTTACTTTAACAGGGAAAAGGTTATTCTACATTATAAACTGGGTGGTTTAAGCCCTGAATGCTGATTGGCTGAAAGCTGTGGTATATCAGGCCATATACTATGAGTATGACAAAAACAATACTTTTTACTGTTTTAATTACTTTGGTAATCATTTTGTGGTATATGGCCAATATACCACGGCTCTATCAAGGCACTCCGTGTTGGCCTTATACCACACCCCCCCATGTCTTATCGCATAATTAAACAGTAGGATTATGTAAACTTTTGTGTGTATACTATATACAATAGAGATTTTACGACATCTGTGGAAGAAAACAATACGTAAATAATAATACGTAAATAAACTTTGAGTCAAACGCAACTTACATGGTATAGTATTTATGAACGGATCATGTCAACAACACACACTTCTCTGTTACGACTCCTAAAATAGAAAACTGAAATTGTTGTGAAAGTCAAACTTTCTTATCCCCATTTTCAATTGTTATATGGAAAGTAGTACCGACTTCTGGTATCACTCACAAGACAACGGGGTTCTACAAAAAGTTATGTAATTGAAGGTGCAGCTGCCAAAACACTGTGGATTTCTGTTTGATTTGATACTGCATGTTAATTATTTAACAGCTTTTCAACTAAATATATGTCATTTCATTTGCAGCTGAATGTGGTCAGTTAGGTATATTGTTATCTGCATTTTCTTATTTTCTATATTTATTCATGACATGAAAGAGTAACTCTATTAAATGTTACTCTGGTTTTTCAGATAGGGCTAAATTCAGATGTTCAAATATGTATACGAAAGAGCGGGAAATGTGTGTGTGCGTGTGTGTGAGAAAAAAAAGATAGAGAGAGGACCAATCTCAAACTGAGAATGCCAAAATGAGCTGTGTGGTTAGCAACTAGTTTTCATTCAGTGCTGTTGACTGCAGCTGTTTAAGTTGCACAGACTATAACATATTTGTGTACAAACACACGTACACATGACATTCAGTTGTACAATTGACAAGGTATCCCCCTTTCCCTATTGCCTCAGAACTTTCATCTTTTCTCATTGAAAGCCAGCATGAAAACCACGTCCCGATCTCTGTACACTTTCTCAGTCTGTGACAGCATGTCAGTTAGTTGTTGTGTGTACACTAGTGTGCTTTCACTACTATTACGCTGAAGAGAGAACTTCTAATACAGTATCACGACCCAGTCTGATCAGCCAACAACTTATATTAAAAGCACATGTTAAACACAAAGACTCAAAACAATGCTGCTATCACTTTTTACTAACCCTTTCTCATCCATAGTTGATGGGCTAAGAATGGCTTATGACATAGTTACAACAGAACTAAGAATGGCTTATGATATAGTTACAACAGAACTAAGAATGGCTTATGATATAGTTACAACAGAACTAAGAATGGCTTAAGATATAGTTACAACAGAACTAAGAATGGCTTATGATATAGTTACAACAGAACTAAGAATGGCTTATGATATAGTTACAACAGAACTAAGAATGGCTTATGATATAGTTACAACAGAACTAAGAATGGCTTATGATATAGTTACAACAGAACTATGAATGGCTTATGATATAGTTACAACAGAACTAAGAATGGCTTATGATATAGTTACAACAGAACTAAGAATGGCTTATGATATAGTTACAACAGAACTAAGAATGGCTTATGATATAGTTACAACAGAACTATGAATGGTTTATGACAGCTATAACACAGCTAACGTCCCAATCCCACTTGGGCCAATAAATATAACGATAATTACAACCATCAACTATAAATCGTTGGCAAGTCATCACACTATTATAAAATACTTTATCATTGTACCTATCAATCAACTGATGAACAGTCGAGAAGCAATAGCGTAATGACTCAGATGTCTGTTTGTCGTCCTGCAGGCTAATAGCCAGTCAGCTGGGGGGTTTATTTGCATACTCAACAGTCAACGGGTAGACTGACTGATTGATTTCTGGGAAGATGGCTCTGTGGTTTTGGATAGGGTAGAGGTTAGATCGCAACCTGGTCAAGTTTACATCGGCAATTTTAGAAGAAATTGATTACGCTTATCAATATAAATATGAATCTGATCTTTTCTCATTGCAGTGTGTTTTTCGCCACCCTTTAATTCACTGCACACAGTTTTGGTTAGGATTGTGTGGTAACTTGTGGTTATGACCAGGATATCAGCAGTTGCTATGGTGATGATTGGTGTTGACTGTGTTGTATTGTAGTTAACTATGCTGATTATGATGACTCATTATTGTGATGACCAGTTGAGAAGGTTAATTAGAAAATGTCATAAGGATATTTCTGAATTAATGTTAGCAGAAAGCAGTCCCATCAGTCATCAGTTGTATGCATATACAGTATACATGGTAGGACATCTTCTATAACATTAGACAGTTCCCAGTTCCATAGATACTATAGCTAAATGCATGCGTCCTTCTGTCCGTCGGTGGTGTGTGCACATGCGACTGACTGAACTGTCCTGTTGGAGGACTCCTGCGGCTCAGTCTGTCCCAGAGGGCCGAGGGGTTTTTGCGGAGGTGCAGTCATATCGGGACAGAGTAGTTTCTGCCCGCTGGGGCCATGGGCACACCATCAGCTGTCAGGTGCACATTCACCACACACACACACACACACACACACACACACACACACACACACACACACACACACACACACACACACACACACACACACACACACACACACACACACACACACAGAGTTCTAACTATGATGAAGAGCCTTATCACTAGGCAGGTTGGCTAACATTCTGACACATTGCTTATAGCTAAATGTATAATTGGGTCTATTGTTGACTTGTGTTGTTCAGCTCGTCATTCTCCTCCTTCTTCCTGCTGCTGATGCCTCCAAACAAAGCCTGTAAGTGTGTGTTCTGTGTGTGTGTGCTCACGCTCGTGTGTGCATAATGTGCGTGGGTGGTTTACATATACATTACGTTTATTACAGTATAACCCCTAAACGGTTTACATTAAACCAAACTCAAAGTTTGGGTTTCTATCTCCTTTCCGTCCCCAGAAACCAGTTCTTTAAGGACCGCATCATATTCATCCACGAGTGCAGCCTCAAAGGGAAGCGATGCCTGGTTCGCTGGTATTTTAATATATGAATGATGATTGATGTACTGTATTGATGACTTGATCATTCATTGATTGACTGATGTGTTCCCAGTGTGGCAGGTGTTTCCTGTAGTGTTGCATTGGTGGTGGTGTACATCATGACTGTTACTGGGCGGGGCTGGGTGGCATCGTTATCTGCGGTGAGCGTGGTGCAGCCGTGTGCTTTGTGTGTATTGTTAGATATTACTTGTTAGTTATTACTGCACTGTTGGCGCTAGAAACACAAGCATTTCACTACACCCGCAATAACATCTACGAAACACGTGTATGTGACAAATAACATTTTATTTGACATTGTGTTCCTACACCAGCTAGTCAGAGTCAACAGGTCTTTTCTCTCTTTCTTCTCTCTTTCTATTGAGCCTTCGCTCTCCTCCTCTCATCTTTATCTCTCTCTCACCTTCCCGAGTGTTGACTGTCCTCCACTCTCCCTGGTTCTTCTCTCTATCAATCTCCACCTCGTGGTCTCTCTCTGATTCCTTTCAACTATCCATCTCTTGAGACTCGTCCTTTCTTGTGACACTCTTTCCTTCTGTCTCTCTCTCTGTTCTCAGTGTACAGTGCCTTAAGAAAGTATTCAGACCCCTTGACTTTTTCCACATTTTGTTACGTTATGAAGTTATTTTAAAATGGATTCAATTGTTTCCCCCCCTCATTAATGTCGCACCCTGACCTTAGTTATGTTTGTTTTCTTTATTATTTGGTTAGGTCAGGGTGTGACGAGGGTGGTTTGTTTGGTTTTTGTATGTCTAGGGGTTTTTGTATTGTCTAGGTTTTTTTTTGTATGTCTAGGGGTTGCCTAGTCTAGGTGTTTATATGTCTATGGTTGCCTAGATTGGTTCTCAATCAGAGGCAGCTGTTTATCGATGTCTCTGATTGTGGACCATATTTAGGTAGCCATATTCCTTGGGTATTTTGTGGGTTCTTATTCTATGTTTAGTTGCCTGTCTGCACTAGACATATTAGCTTCACGGTTTGTTTTGTTGTTTTGTATGTTCAGTTTTCTTTCTTTTATTAAAGAAGTATGTACACTTACCACGCTGCGCCTTGGTCTCCTCCATATGACGACCGTGACAATTAATCTACAAACAATACCCCATAATAACGAAGCAAAAGGTACTTTACTCAGTACTTTGTTGAAGAACCTTCGGCAGCGATTACAGTCTACAGGGTTTAAGTCCGGGCTCTGGCTGGGCCACTCAAGGACATTCAGAGACTTGTCCTGAAGCCACTTCTGCGTTGTCTTGGCTGTGTGCTTAGGGTCGTTGTCCTGTTGGAAGGTGAACATTCACCCCAGTCTGATGTACTGAGTGCTCTGGAGCAGGTTTTCCAAATCATGTCCAATCAATTGAATTTACCACAGGTGGACACCAATCAATTTGTAGAAACATCTCAAGGATGATCAATGGAAATGCACCTGAGCTCAATTTTGAGACTCATAGCAAGGGTCTGAATACTTATGTAAATAAGTTATTTCTGTTTTTATTTTTAATAAATGTGCAAACATTAAAAAAAAAATCTGTTTTCGCTTTGTCATCCTGGGGTATTGTGTGTAGATTGATGAGGAACAAAAATGTATTTAATCCATAAGGCTGTAATTGAACAAAATGTGGAAAAAGTCAAGGGGTCTGAATACTTTCCGGATGCGGTGTAGGTTATGGTTTAAGGACAGGTACGAGAAGAACCCTTTCAACGACGAAGAGGAGATTGGAGCCCTTCTGTTGCCAAAGTCTCAGACCATCAGTGACTCCATAGCAACGGCCACGGCACCAGCAACACATGACCCCATGTCTCCAGCTAGACACCTGTCACTTACGCAACGCCCAGCCAATCCCTTTGTCTCACTGCATAGATATGAGCTGGACTTGAGTTCCATATTCACAGTCAACCAACTTTAAATCGACCAACTTTGCTGGAGGCAAATGTGCAAAATTCCAAGTTGTCAAAAATATGATATGGGTCATATGTTTGCAAATGTGAATGATGTCACAAGGGGATTTCTCAGTGGTCCCTGTGTGTGATTGGGGTCTTCTTCGACATGGGCTCCTTTCCCCCTAACTGTCACAGCAACATGGAAGAGCAATCAATCTGACAGCACAGCAAACATACTTTACTACAGGCTAAATGTAATCCACACCAAGACACAGGTACTCCTCTCAGTTGATCATCTCTTTCACCCCTCTCCATACACACACTCCTCTTTCTGTGAGTGTTGTGTGGGTTTGTGTGTGTGCTTTGTGGGTAATTATTATATGAAACTCAGCACTGCATCTTTATAGACCAACATTGTATGTATATTCAAGATAGTTTTTTATTGACCATTCTGACATATTATTTAAAAAGAAACAAAACGTGTCTACTGTTTTCAAGTGGTATATGACTTTGCAAGCTCAGCTACATTTCAATTTGTTCTCCACAGGAAGGCAATATTCTTTATCACAATCACAAGCCCATGACTTTAGTATTTACAACGATTATACCTAGGCTACTTACTTTTTTTACAATATGCCTTAGTTGAAGAATTAGGCACCCAGTATGCTTCTTACATATTCAGGCTTATTTAAGATCAAGTTTTCCCAATCCTTGAGGCTATATCAATTGCACTTCTTGGACAGGGAATTAGGCCAACCGATTTGTATCATGAGCATAAAATATCAGTGGCAGGATGTATGCTTGATTTGTATCATGAACATAAAATATCACTGGCAGGATGTATGCTTATATTTAGCCCATTACATGGGTTTATATAACTTCAAAGAATTGTTTTGCTCTCTACTACGGTGAATAGATTTTCCCACTTTCCAGGATTGCGGGTGTCGGGTGAGGACTTCCCCCTGCTGTTTACGGGAGGCTTGCGCAGATAAGGTTCACAGAACGTAGCAGGTGCACATCTCTCTACTCGCCCCGCCCACTCCACAACTATGATTTAAGTTAAGTTGTCACGCTGCATTATGATCTTTCGAGACTGATTGATTTCAAAACTCAAAGGGGTTTCGAGTTTCAGAGGTAAGTCATGGACACTTGCTCTGCTCCCTCTAAAACATATAGGCTACCTGCAGCAAAAGATAAGTTCACATCCAATTAAACTTTTTCAAAAGTGAATGTAGCCTATTCTTTAATTATTTTAATAAAATGTACATAATTGATCTGCAAGTTTACGCAAGCAATTTGACATTAAAAAAATCTTGCCATAATATTTTTGCATTTTTAGGAACATGTATGTGTGCTGGATCATTTGGAGACTAAATATCTGAGTGCTTGTCTACAGTGTCTCTTGGCTAGAGATGAATCCGGATTCGGACTACGGCATGTCTACAGTGAGCTGTGGAAACGGGAAGCTCCGCTCGTGGCTGATCGAGCAGGTTGACACCGGGAAGTACGCAGGCCTCGTGTGGGAGAACGACGACAAGAGCATCTTCAGGATACCGTGGAAGCACGCAGGCAAGCAGGACTACAACCGGGACGAGGATGCCGCTCTCTTCAAGGTACTGTATGATACGGGGCCTCAACGGAATGTCTCTCAACTGTTGCATTTACGCACTGCATGTGTTAGAGATGTGTATTATACACTTGACCAAAATATTGGACATTTAGTTGTGTTGGTTGCAAACAGAACTATTAGACTAATGATGAGTTCAGTTCGTGCGCTTTGGGTAGGTTGTGCCAAATCCCAGAAGCACAGGACTTGTCTTCAACTCATTCACAACTGCATCGGTGATTCGTTACCCATATCTCACGGCTCAGTTTTGTGTGACATTCCTGCAGGCTTGGGCGCTGTTTAAGGGCAAGTTTCGTGAGGGCATCGACAAACCTGACCCGCCAACGTGGAAGACGCGCCTGCGGTGCGCACTCAACAAAAGTAACGACTTCGAAGAGCTCGTGGAAAAGAGTCAACTGGACATCTCAGACCCCTACAAAGTCTACCGCATCATACCCGAGGGCGCCAAGAGACGTCAGTATAATTATATTCTATAAATTCTAGAAAATTCTATCAATTCTACCCAGTATTCTATACATTTAAGTGGCATTCCAATACATGCAATAAACGGTAGTTGTATGAATGAAAATGATGAAAACAGGTTATCAAAGTTATAAAATCAACTTCTTGTTTTTATCATATACTGTACACCACCATTCAGTAGGAAACAGAGATGCCACCCACTCACTGAATGCCCAGATGGGTTTTTTGTAAGGGGGGGGGGGGGGGGGGGGGGGGGTAGGGTTTTGATAGGGTTTGATAGGGGCCAGTGAGTTCTGTACAAATACACATCAGTATGCTGGATAATCAGGCTGCCAAACCACAAGACACTGTGAATTAGTTACAGCCAACTGTAGGATAAAGTCCTGATTATACTTGTGCATGTGTAATAATGAAGGTATTATTCTCTCATGAACTTTGAGAGCGCAATGAATGTGTGTGTGTCTGTGTTTTGTTTAAATTATTCCTCCTGTGTAACAGATTTCTTGCTATCAGGATCCAAACAGGAGGATGGTGGCAGCCCGCAGACTCCCCCGAGCTATCCCATGCACCCCTCCTACCCCGCCCCACAGACTCAGGTAACTATTACAAAGGTGTGTGTGTGTGTGTGTGTGTGCGCGTGTGCGCGTGTGTGCGCGTGTGCGTGTGTGCAGTGTTGGGGAAGATATTCAGAAATATAGTTAACCACTTACTTCACACTGGAAGAAGTTAAGCTACACTAAAGCTCCCCTTAAGAAACATATAGTTTAACTAAAGTTACTGTGAAAAAGTAGTTCACTACATCAAAACTACATGTCAAATGGCATAGAATACAGATTGCAAGACAGATCACTCTGGAGACAGATATTAACAGAATGTGTCATTTAGCCTATTTAACACAAACTGGGTTTAAAGTGAGAGTTAGCCATGTCTGATGCCAAAAAAGAAAGGAAATTCTCTACTTCACTCATCTTTTCTTTTTGCAAAAAAAGTAGTGTGTAGTTCCAGTAGTTAGCTACATGGCAAAAAAGTAGTGTGTAGTTCCAGTAGTTAGCTACATGGCAAAACAAGTAGTGTGTAGTTCCAGTAGTTAGCTACATGGCAAAAAAGTAGTGTGTAGTTCCAGTAGTTAGCTACATGGCAAAACAAGTTGTGTGTAGTTCCAGTAGTTAGCTACATGGCAAAAAAAGTAGTTAACTACTAAAAACACTATCTAGATTTGAATATAGTTCAACTACCACCAAGCTACTACTAGATAAATTACTAGTTGAACTACATGTAGTTCACTACTCCCAACACTGCGTGTGTGTGTGTGTGTGTGTGTGTGTGTGTGTGTGTGTGTGTGTGTGTGTGTGTGTGTGTGTGTGTGTGTGTGTGTGTGTGTGTGTGTGTGTGTGTGTGTGTGTGTGTGTGTGTGTGTGTGTGTGTGTGTGTGTGTGTGTGTGTGTGTGTGTGTGTGTGCGAAAGAGAGAGAGAGCGAGACAGCTGCACAAATCTCTGTCTCTATGTGTGCAGATGTGATGGTTGACTGAGAGGTATCTCCCTGTCTCTATGTGTGTAGATGTCTGGGTACATGTCCAGTGCAGAGCGAGGCTGGATGAGGGACTATCTTCCAGAGCAGACCTCGCTCCCTGAGCTGCCCTATGCCCAGTGTTCCTACCCCTCACGCAGCCTACCCTGGGCCCAGGGCCCCAGCATGGACAACGGTAGGCCCAATACCACAGCATCCATGTTTGTTTGTATGAGAGAATGTAATTTAGGGTGTGTAGATGTGTAGTCAGAATCACCTTTATTCACCAAATACATTTGCATGTACAGGAATTTGACTTGGTGAATTGGTGCAGCCACAATAAACAGGATATACAGACAACATACTGTATGTAGAAGCAGAGTGTACACAAATCCATGTGGTATGTACACTATGTACTGTACACACTATGCACTATGTACGCTAAGAACTACAAGCTACACTATAAACACTAAGTTACATTATAAATGATGTATGTAGAGATGTATAAATAAATAAACTCTTTTTTTTACAGGATGATGTGCGGTGGGGGAAATATGTAAATTAAAGAGTCTGGATATGAGTGTGTGCAGAGAGTGTAAAGAGCAATTTTCCGTTCTAGGACGATAGACTATGCACTATGAATTAGAAAATGTATCGTGGACCAGGTGGCCCTGTTGGTGAGGGTCAACCAGCTATTCAGGCGGTGGGAGTTATGTTCACATGGGCCTACATACTAACTATTCAGGCGGTGGGAGTTATGTTCACATGGGCCTACATATTAACTATTCAGGCGGTGGGAGTTATGTTCACATGGGCCTACATACTAACTATTCAGGTGGTGGGAGTTATGTTCACATGGGCCTACATACTAACTATTCAGGCGGTGGGAGTTATGTTCACATGGGCCTACATATTAACTATTCAGGCGGTGGGAGTTATGTTCACATGGGTCTACATATTAACTATTCAGGCGGTGGGAGTTATGTTCACATGGGCCTACATACTAACTATTCAGGCGGTGGGAGTTATGTTCACATGGGCCTACATACTAACTATTCAGGTGGTGGGAGTTATGTTCACATGGGCCTACATACTAACTATTCAGGTGGTGGGAGTTATGTTCACATGGGCCTACATACTAACTATTCAGGCGGTGGGAGTTATGTTCACATGGGCCTACATACTAACTATTCAGGCGGTGGGAGTTATGTTCACATGGGCCTACATACTAACTATTCAGGCGGTGGGAGTTATGTTCACATGGGCCTACATACTAACTATTCAGGCGGTGGGAGTTATGTTCACATGGGCCTACATACTAACTATTCAGGCGGTGGGAGTTATGTTCACATGGGCCTACATACTAACTATTCAGGCGGTGGGAGTTATGTTCACATGGGCCTACATATGAACTATTCAGGCGGTGGGAGTTATGTTCACATGGGCCTACATACTAACTTGACATTGCTCAAATAACTTGCTTTTCACGTGATTGTCGATTCGACCCATGATATTTGTGTGTATGCTGTTCTGTTGTGTGTTGGAATAAGTGCCTTTATTCAGGTACTGTCTCTCTGTGTTTGCAGGGTACCAGATCACAGGGTCCTTCTACACCTACCCTACTGATGGCCAGCCCTCCCCCTTCACACTGGACACCAGCATGAGATCAGCCGAGGCCCTCTCAGGTACAATATACAGTGTACACACCCTTATTTGCTTCACGTATGACTTGCCAATAATATATTTTGTTCCACGTAATTGGTATTATATTGTGTTAGCTCTGACCATTACTCCCTCCTCCACCCCAGATATGCGGTTACATGTGTCAGTGTTCTACCGGGACTCATTGTGGAGGGAGGTGACCACCTCTAGTCCAGAGGGCTGTCGCATAACTCCCTGCTCCCCAGACGACAAGCTCTATTCCCCCACTGGAGGTCCAGACCTGGTGCCCCTACCCCTGGACAGCCTCCCAGCCCTGGGGAGGGGGGAGGAGTGCCCCCCCAGCCCCCCTGGTGGTACCCTGGAGAGGGGCGTGCTGCTATGGATGGCCCCAGATGGTCTCTACGCTCGGCGGCTGTGCCAGGAGAGAGTGTTCTGGGAGGGAGGGTTATCGCCCTACGGAGATAAACCCAACAAGCTGGAGAGAGAACACACCTGTAAACTACTGCACACACAGGACTACTTTGCAGGTGAGTTAACGTACACTGCAAGCAGGCAGGCGGGCATGCACCCACACACGTGTCACATTCACTGGCAAACCAAACCACTCTCTGTTGTCATGCTGTTTCCTGGTCATGAACAGGAAGCAGATACGTCCTCATTTCCTTGAAATATGATGAGATTGCCTCCATAATCCCCAACACACACTTTTAAGAATGACACATGACACATAGTAGTGACCTCATCCCCACCCACCTACCACAGATGTGTTCAGCCTGATTGGTCTAATTTGCATATAGAACCAGGGGTTTCCATCCAGTCACACAACCTCTAAAGTCACCACCACACCAGCTCATAAGAATTCCCTTTGACCAAAATGTATTAACCCTTTATCGACCCAATGTCCCCTCCCTGCGAACCTATCTATATACACAACCCTACCCTCTAGATCGAATCCTATATCTCCCTCCCTGCAATCTGTCCTCTCTACCTCACCTCTCTCCCTCCCTGTTTGTCTCGGAGCTGCAGGGCTATGACCTCCACAGTAGGCCCCCTCCACACCTCTCCTCTGTACTTAACCATCTCCACCTCACCTCACCTTCCTCCCTCCCTGTTTGTCTCAGAGCTGCGGGGCTATGCCCACCACGTTTCTCCTCTGTACCTAATCTAACCATCTCCACCTCAACTCCTTCCCTGTTTGTCTCAGAGCTGCAGGGCTATTCCCTCCATGTCTCTCCTCTGTATCTAATCTAACCATTTCCACCTCACCTTCCTCCCTCCCTGTTTGTCTCAGAGCTGCGGGGCTATGCCCACCACGTTTCTCCTCTGTACCTAATCTAACCATCTCCACCTCAACTCCCTCCCTGTTTGTCTCAGAGCTGCAGGGCTATTCCCTCCATGTCTCTCCTCTGTATCTAATCTAACCATTTCCACCTCACCTCCCTCCCTCCCTGTTTGTCTCAGAGCTACAGGGCTATTCCCTCCATGTCTCTCCTCTGTATCTAATCTAACCATTTCCACCTCACCTCCCTCCCTCCCTGTTTGTCTCAGAGCTGCAGGGCTATTCCCTCCATGTCTCTCCTCTGTATCTAATCTAACCATTTCCACCTCATCTCCCTCCCTCCCTGTTTGTCTCAGAGCTGCAGGGCTATTCCCTCCATGTCTCTCCTCTGTATCTAATCGAACCATTTCCACCTCACCTTCCTCCCTCCCTGTTTGTCTCAGAGCTGCGGGGCTATGCCCACCACGTTTCTCCTCTGTACCTAATCTAACCATCTCCACCTCACCTCCCTCCCTGTTTGTCTCAGAGCTGCAGGGCTATTCCCTCCATGTCTCTCCTCTGTATCTAATCTAAGCATTTCCACCTCACCTTCCTCCCTCCCTGTTTGTCTCAGAGCTGCGGGGCTATGCCCACCACGTTTCTCCTCTGTACCTAATCTAACCATCTCCACCTCACCTCCCTCCCTGTTTGTCTCAGAGCTGCAGGGCTATTCCCTCCATGTCTCTCCTCTGTATCTAATCTAACCATTTCCACCTCACCTCCCTCCCTCCCTGTTTGTCTCAGAGCTGCGGGGCTATGCCCACCACGTCTCTCCTCTGTACCTAACCATCTCCACCTCACCTCACCTCCCTCCCTGTTTGTCTCAGAGCTGCGGGGCTATGCCCACCACGTCTCTCCTCTGTACCTAATCTAACCATCTCCACCTCACCTCCCTCCCTGTTTGTCTCAGAGCTACAGGGCTATTCCCTCCATGTCTCTCCTCTGTATCTAATCTAACCATTTCCACCTCACCTCCCTCCCTCCCTGTTTGTCTCAGAGCTACAGGGCTATTTCCTCCATGTCTCTCCTCTGTATCTAATCGAACCATTTCCACCTCACCTCCCTCCCTGTTTGTCTCAGAGCTACAGGGCTATTCCCTCCATGTCTCTCCTCTGTATCTAATCTAACCATTTCCACCTCACCTCCCTCCCTGTTTGTCTCAGAGCTACAGGGCTATTCCCTCCATGTCTCTCCTCTGTATCTAATCTAACCATTTCCACCTCACCTTCCTCCCTCCCTGTTTGTCTCAGAGCTGCAGGGCTATTCCCTCCATGTCTCTCCTCTGTATCTAATCTAACCATTTCCACCTCCCTCCCTCCCTGTTTGTCTCAGAGCTACAGGGCTATTTCCTCCATGTCTCTCCTCTGTATCTAATCTAACCATTTCCACCTCCCTCCCTCCCTGTTTGTCTCAGAGCTACAGGGCTATTTCCTCCATGTCTCTCCTCTGTATCTAATCGAACCATTTCCACCTCACCTCCCTCCCTCCCTGTTTGTCTCAGAGCTGCGGGGCTATGCCCACCACGTTTCTCCTCTGTACCTAATCTAACCATTTCCACCTCACCTCCCTCCCTGTTTGTCTCAGAGCTGCAGGGCTATCCCCTCCATGTCTCTCCTCTGTATCTAATCTAACCATTTCCACCTCACCTCCCTCCCTCCCTGTTTGTCTCAGAGCTGCAGGGCTATGCAATCCATGCCTTTCCTCTTTACCTATCTAGACCCTATTAACCACTTATTTCTCGCTGTCTACCAGAGCTGCAGGGCTATGCCCTCCATGGCCGGCCGCCTCCACGTCTCCAGGTGCTGCTGAGTTTTGGAGACGAATGTCTGGACCCACAGAGACAGAGGAGGACCCTCACTGTACAGGTACGGTATTTAACTATCACCTAATATTAATATGACCTCTACTACCTGTATTCAGCCACTCTCTCTACTTTATCCAAACCCCATCCCCTAATCCTGGCCCTCTCTCCACCCCCTAACATCCCTCCATTCTACTAAAATCAAACTGTATTTGTCACATGCTTCGTAAACAATAGGTGTAGACCAGTGGTGTAAAGTACATAAGTAAAAATACTTTAAAGTACGTCGTTTTTGGGGGGTATCTGTACTTTACTTTTTATATTTTTTGACAACTTTCACTTTTACTTCACTACATTCCTAAAGAAAATAATGTACTTTTTACAGCATACATTTCCCTGACACTCAAAAGTACTCGTTACATGATGAATGCTTAGCAGGACAGGAAAATGGTCCAATGGACGCACTTATCAAGATAACACGTGGCATCCCTACTGACTCTGACTCACTAAACACAAATGCATCATTTGTAAATTATGTCTGAGTGTTGGGGTGTGCCTCTGGCTATCTGTAAATGATGTCTGAGTGTTGGGGTGTGCCTCTGGCTATCTGTAAATGATGTCTGAGTGTTGAGGTGTGCCCCTGGCTATCTGTAAATGATGTCTGAGTGTTGGGGTGTGCCCCTGGCTCTCTGTAAATGATGTCTGAGTGTTGGGGTGTGCCTCTGGCTATCTGTAAATGATGTCTGAGTGTTGGGGTGTGCCTCTGGCTATCTGTAAATTATGTCTGAGTGTTGGGGTGTGCCCCTGGCTATCTGTAAATGATGTCTGAGTGTTGGGGTGTGCCTCTGGCTATCTGTAAATGATGTCTGAGTGTTGGGGTGTGCCCCTGGCTATCTGTAAATGATATCTGAGTGTTGGGGTGTGCCCCTGGCTATCTGTAAATGATGTCTGAGTGTTGGGGTGTGCCTCTGGCTATCTGTAAATGATGTCTGAGTGTTGGGGTGTGCCCCTGGCTATCTGTAAATGATGTCTGAGTGTTGGGGTGTGCCCCTGGCTCTCTGTAAATGATGTCTGAGTGTTGGGGTGTGCCCCTGGCTATCTGTAAATGATGTCTGAGTGTTGGGGTGTGCCCCTGGCTCTCTGTAAATGATGTCTGAGTGTTGGGGTGTGCCCCTGGCTATCTGTAAATGATGTCTGAGTGTTGGGGTGTGCCTCTGGCTATCTGTAAATGATGTCTGAGTGTTGGGGTGTGCCCCTGGCTATCTGTAAATTATATCTGAGTGTTGGGGTGTGCCCCTGGCTATCTGTAAATTATGTCTGAGTGTTGGGGTGTTCCCCTGGCTATCTGTAAATTATGTCTGAGTGTTGGGGTGTGCCCCTGGCTATCTGTAAATGATGTCTGAGTGTTGGGGTGTGCCCCTGGCTATCTGTAAATGATGTCTGAGTGTTGGGGTGTGCCCCTGGCTATCTGTAAATGATGTCTGAGTGTTGGGGTGTGCCCCTGGCTATCTGTAAATGATGTCTGAGTGTTGGGGTGTGCCTCTGGCTATCTGTAAATGATGTCTGAGTGTTGGGGTGTGCCCCTGGCTATCTGTAAATTATATCTGAGTGTTGGGGTGTGCCCCTGGCTATCTGTAAATTATGTCTGAGTGTTGGGGTGTTCCCCTGGTTATCTGTAAATTATGTCTGAGTGTTGGGGTGTGCCCCTGGCTATCTGTAAATGATGTCTGAGTGTTGGGCTGTGCACAAAACAAGAAAATGGTGTCGTCTGCTTTGCTTAATATAAGGATTTTGAAATGATTTATATTTCTACTTTGATACTTAAGTATATTTTAGAGCTGACATTTACTTTTGATACTTAAGTATATTTAGAACCAAATACTTTTGGACTTTTACTAAAGTAGTATTTTACTGGGTGACTTTCACTTTTACTTGAGGAACTTTCTATTAAGAGATCTATACTTTTACTCAAGTATGACAGTTGGGTACTTTTTCCACCACTGGTGTAGACTAACAGGGAAACACTTACTTACGGGCCCTTCCCAACAATGCAGAGAGAAGAAAGGTGTCATTTTCACTGCTCTGATGACAGGTAATTGTCTACCCTAATACAGGAGTAATAAAGGCCTAGTGCACCATTTTTTTGTTAAATATACAGTACCAGTCAAAAGTGTGGACAACCTACTCATTCAAGGGTTTTTCTTTATTTGTACTGTTTTCTACATTGTAGAATAATAGTGAAGACATCAAAACTATGAAATAACACATATGGAATCATGTACAGTGTTATATGTGTTATTTCATAGTTTTGATGTCTTCACTATTATTCTACAATGTAGTAAATAGTACAAATAAAAACCGTTGAATGAGTAGGTGTGTCCAAACTTTGACTGGTACTGTAAATACACTACCGTTCAAAAGTTGGGGTCACTTCGAAATGTCCTTGTTTTTGAAAGAAAGGGACATTTTTGTCCATTAAAATAACACGAAATTGATCAGAAATACAGTGTAGACATTGTTAATGTTGTAAATGACTATTGAAGCTGGAAACGGCTGATTTTAATGGAATATCTACATAGGCATACAGAGGCCCATTATCAGCAACCATCACTCCTGTGTTCCAATGGCATGTTGTGTTAGCTAATCCAAGTTTGTCATTTTAAAAGGCTAGTTGATCATGAGAAAACCCTTTTGAAATTATGTTAGCACAGCTGAAAACTGTTGTTCAACTTTTGAATGGTAATGTATAAATTTAGTAAAAAACATTTTTCGGGGGGGTATTTATCAGGGGTTGCTGCAGCTCCCTCAGCGCCCCTACGTCCCGTGGCTATGCCTCATTACCACCGGCTCCCAGTGACACCAGTACTGATCCCTGCTTTTCCCCTCCGCCCCTGCAGGTGGAGCCCATGTTTGCCAGGCAACTCCTATACTACACCCAGCACCAGCAGACCAGCGGACACTACTACCGCAGCTACGACCTCTCCCTCCCAGGGGTCACGGAACACAGCATGACACCTGCTTTAACCGAGGACTACCAGAGGGTCATCACGCATCACCATAGCAACACCCTGCAGGACTGACATATTTGGCCAGCTCTGATCACAGTCAGACTGCGGTGCAGGATATGGGGAGAGGAGGAGATGGGAGAAAGCCTGGGGAGAGGAGGAGAGTCGTTTCCCTGTACTCTGGATCCCAGATTTCACTCAAAGCCGAAGCAGAACTATGCCACTCCAATCCAAGACAAACTGAACCAAGCCAGGTTGAACTGAACCAAGCCAGGCCAGACTGAATTGAACCAAGCCAGGCTATGGAGGAACATACCCCGGGACCACTGAAGAGATTGTAACAGATAGTTGTATATTGTAGATGTGTTTGTGTGTTGTAAGGACTCAAGGAATCAATGTTCCAAATTTTATTTGGAACAAACTTGATTTTAACAACTCAGGGAGCCGTCCTTTGGCCGTAGAGACTCAAACTTTATTGACATTTTGTGTTTCAACGTCCACTTTCTGACAGCAAAAGAACTGACAGCTGTAGTGATTGTATTGACATGTTTTTTTATGTGCTTAATTGTGTTTGCTCAATTTCTTCTGTAACTATGTTAGACATTTTACCTGACTACTGTTGCTACTACTGTATGTAGATTTCCCAGCATCAATACTGAATAATAGGGAATACTGTAATAGAGATGACCAAAGTCGGCCTCTGAGATTGAACCACACTGAAACACTGACTAGCATGCTGAATCTTCGATAAACTCAGTGAGATTGAACCACACTGAAACACTGACTAGCTTGCTGAATCTTCGATAAACTCAGTGAGATTGAACCACACTGAAACACTGACTAGCATGCTGAATCTTCGATAAACTCAGTGAGATTGGACCACACTGAAACACTGACTAGCATGCTGAATCTTCGATAAACTCAGTGAGATTGAACCACACTGAAACACTGACTAGCATGCTGAATCTTCGATAAACTCAGTGAGATTGGACCACACTGAAACACTGACTAGCATGCTGAATCTTCGATAAACTCAGTGAGATTGAACCACACTGAAACACTGACTAGCATGCTGAATCTTCGATAAACTCAGTGAGATTGGACCACACTGAAACACTGACTAGCATGCTGAATCTTCGATAAACTCAGTGAGATTGGACCACACTGAAACACTGACTAGCATGCTGAATCTTCGATAAACTCAGTGAGATTGGACCACACTGAAACACTGACTAGCATGCTGAATCTTCGATAAACTCAGTGAGATTGGACCACACTGAAACACTGACTAGCATGCTGAATCTTCGATAAACTCAGTGAGATTGGACCACACTGAAACACTGACTAGCATGCTGAATCTTCGATAAACTCAGTGAGATTGGACCACACTGAAACACTGACTAGCATGCTGAATCTTCGATAAACTCAGTGAGATTGGACCACACTGAAACACTGACTAGCATGCTGAATCTTCGATAAACTCAGTGAGATTGGACCACACTGAAACACTGACTAGCATGCTGAATCTTCGATAAACTCAGTGAGATTGGACCACACTGAAACACTGACTAGCATGCTGAATCTTCGATAAACTCAGTGAGATTGGACCACACTGAAACACTGACTAGCATGCTGAATCTTCGATAAACTCAGTGAGATTGGACCACACTGAAACACTGACTAGCATGCTGAACCCTTCAATAAGCTCAGTCTGTCATACATACGGAACATGTTCTGTAATAGAAAAATAAAAAATTGTACCAACGCAAAAATTGTGCATTTTTGGAGACATACATAGACACTCAATCAAATAGCTAGAGGGCTCATGTTAGACAAGGGATTTGTGGTGAAGTGACATCCTTCGGATGTGTGCATGTGTTTACGTGTGTGTGTGTGTGCTTTTGTGCGTCTGTTTACAGGAAGCCTGGTTCAGATGCAGGATGACGCTGGTTAATCAAACACACTCACAGGAGAACGCTGTCATAAACAATGTGTGATGACATCACCAGGGGAAGAGGAAGAGGTTGGCCACTCTTTCCACCCCAACGGGGCCCTAAGAGCCTTAGCGTTTAGAACTGATACAAGTGTTTCCTGGGGTGCCTCTACATGCGCTGACTACATTTCAATTTCCATGGAAGAACAGTGAAAAACCCTGAGTAGAATTCTCAATCACTGGCTGACTGATAGAGTAAACAAGACTGGGTAGTACTGATAAAGTAAATAAGACTGGGTAGTACTTTCAATTGTAATATGCTGTAATATATGTAATAGTAACAATGTATTATATTTTTTGGGGGAAACGGTTATAGATTAAAAAGTATTCTAAATTACACTGATATGTAAAACAACCATTAGTGAACAGGTGTACCATTGTAAAGAAGGACAGAGTTGAACCACCCTTAAGGATGAGACACCATACAACAGGTTTATAAGATGTCTGATAAGAATGATCAAAGAAAATAAATGAACTTGTCTGACCATTTGTTACACCACCTACCTACACAATCCCTATGTAACCTGTGTTCTTCCCATTACAGCCTTATTACCAAAAACACCTATTTCAAAGAATCCACCTTGATTGATGTAAACATGTTTTCACCTGCGTCCAAAATGGAACAGAAGTGTGGTGTAAAAACTCCCCTCCCCACCTCGCGTCTCTGGCTGTAAACAGTACCGGTTGTGGAAGGATGAGACCTGAGGGCTTTGAACATACTGCTGATGTGAATGAATCCGTGGGTGGACACTCCACATAGAGAGCTAAGTTTAGAACAGACCAGAAAGAAGAGAGAATCAAAACAACCGCAGTCTAAATGGCTTTTCCCCTGCCTCGCCTGAGGTTATGGTTCTGCTGATGATAATGTCCCCTGCCTCGCCTGAGGTTATGGTTCTGCTGATGATAATGTCCCCTGCCTCGCCTGAGGTTATGGTTCTGCTGATGATAATGTCCCCTGCCTCGCCTGAGGTTATGGTTCTGCTGATGATAATGTCCCCTGCCTCGCCTGAGGTTATGGTTCTGCTGATGATAATGTCCCCTGCCTCGCCTGAGGTTATGGTTCTGCTGATGATAATGTCCCCTGCCTCGCCTGAGGTTATGGTTCTGCTGATGATAATGTCCCCTGCCTCGCCTGAGGTTATGGTTCTGCTGATGATAATGTCCCCTGCCTCGCCTGAGGTTATGGTTCTGCTGATGATAATGTCCCCTGCCTCGCCTGAGGTTATGGTTCTGCTGATGATAATGTCCCCTGCCTGGCCTGGGGTTATGGTTCTGCTGATGATAATGTCCCCTGCCTCGCCTGAGGTTATGGTTCTGCTGATGATAATGTCCCCTGCCTGGCCTGGGGTTATGGTTCTGCTGATGATAATGTCCCCTGCCTGGCCTGGGGTTATGGTTCTGCTGATGATAATGTCCCCTGCCTGGCCTGGGGTTATGGTTCTGCTGATGATAATGTCCCCTGCCTGGCCTGGGGTTATGGTTCTGCTGATGATAATGTCCCCTGCCTGGCCTGGGGTTATGGTTCTGCTGATGATAATGTCCCCTGCCTGGCCTGGGGTTATGGTTCTGCTGATGATAATGTCCCCTGCCTGGCCTGGGGTTATGGTTCTGCTGATGATAATGTCCCCTGCCTGGCCTGGGGTTATAGTGCTGCTGATGATCATGTCCCCTGCCTGGGGTTATGGTGCTGCTGATGAAATGTCCCCTGCCTGGCCTGGGGTTATGGTTCTGCTGATGATAATGTCCCCTGCCTGGGGTTATGGTGCTGCTGATGAAATGTCCCCTGACTGGCCTGGGGTTATGGTTCTGCTGATGATAATGTCCCCTGCCTGGCCTGGGGTTATAGTTCTGCTGATGATAATGTCCCCTGCCTGGCCTGGGTGTATGGTGCTGCTGATGATCATGTCCCCTGCCTGGGGTTATGGTTCTGCTGATGATAATGTCCCCAGCCTGGGTGTATGGTGCTGCTGATGATCATGTCCCCTGCCTGGGGTTATGGTTCTGCTGATGAAATGTCCCCTGCCTGGCCTGGGGTTATGGTGCTGATGAAATTTCCCCTGCCTGGCATGGGGTTATGGTGCTGCTGTTGATAATGTAGCTCACATGATGCAATTTGGCTTTGCTTTTTCTCGATCAGTTGATAGTGGCAATGAGAAGATTAGCACATTTTTGGGTTTGTTTTGTCGATAAGAACATTTCAATCTCATATTTTATTATAATTTTTGGTTAGATTAGTGGCTAAATTCTTGGATTCGGCTATTTCAGCCACACCCATGCTGACAGGTGTATAAAAATGAGTGCAGAGCCATGCAATCTCCGTAGACAAACACTACAGGAGATTGGCCTGTACTGAAGAGCTCATTGACTTTCAATGTGGCACCGTCATAGGATGCTACTTTTCCAACAAGTCAGTTCGTAACATGTCTGCCCTGCTAGAGCTGCCCTGGTCAACTGTAAGTGCTGTTATTGTGAAAAAGTGAAAAAGTCTAGGAGTAATAACGGCTCAGCTGCAAAGTGGTAGGCCACACAAGCTCACAGAACGGTACCAGCAAGTGCTGAAGCTTGTCAAAATCATCTGTCCTTGGTTGCAACACTCACTATCGAGTTCCAAACTGTCTCTGGAAGCAAATTCAGTAGAATAACTGTTCGTCGGGAGCTTCATGAAATGGGTTATCATGGCTGAGCAGCCAGACACAAGCCTAAGATCACCATGCGCAATGCCAAGCTTGCCGCTATTGGACTCTGGAGCAGTGGAAACGTGTTCTCTGGAGTGATGAATCACGCTTCACCATCTGGCAGTCCGACAGACGAATCTGTGTTTGGCGGATGCCAGGAGAACGCTACCTGCCCCAGTGAAGTGCCAACTGTAAAGTTTGATGGAGGAGAAATAATGGTCTGGGGATGTTTTTCATGGTTCAGGCTAGGCCCCTTAGTTCAAACTTTGTGGCAACAGTTTGGGGAAGGTCCTTTCCTGTTTCCGTATGACAATGCTCCAGGGCGCAAAGCAAGGTCCATACAGAAATGTTTTTGCGAGCCAGGCTTAATCACCCAACATCAGTGCCCGACCTCACTAATGCTCGTGGCTGAATGGAAGCCAGTTCCCACAGCAATGTTCCAACATCTAGTAGAAAGCCTCCCAGAAGAGCGGAGGCGTTTACAGCAGCAAAGGGGGACCAACTCCATATTAATGCCCATGATTTTGGAATGAGATGTTCGACAAGCAGGTGTCCGCATTCTTTTGTAGTGTAGGTTATTGCTGGTAGGCTATTCAAGTCCCGATTGAGTTTTGTGCTGAGTTGTCTGGTAATGAGTGATGTTTTCATAATCACTCGTGAATGTGTGTAAAATGATACTATCTGTTGTGGTAAAACCCCCTGAGCTAACCCCATGGCACAACTCATGAGAGTCAAGGGTGTGGCAGCATGTACAGTGGGGCAAAAAAGTATTTAGTCAGCCACCAATTGTGCAAGTTCTCCCACTTAAAAAGATGAGAGAGGCCTGTAATTTTCATCATAGGTACACTTCAACTATGACAGACAAAATGAGAAAAAAAATCCAGAAAATCACATTGTAGGATTTTTAATTAATTTATTAGCAAATTATGGTGGAAAATAAGTATTTGGTCACCTACAAACAAGTATTTCTGGCTCTCACACACCTGTAACTTCTTCTTTCAGAGGCTCCTCTGTCCTCCACTCGTTACCTGTATTAATGGCACCTGTTTGAACTTGTTATCAGTATAAAAGACACCTGTCCACAACCTCAAACAGTCACACTCCAAACTCCACTATGGCCAAGACCAAAGAGCTGTCAAAGGACACCAGAAACAAAATTGTAGACCTGCACCAGGCTGTGAAGACTGAATCTACAATAGGTAAGCAGCTTGGTTTGAAGAAATCAACTGTGGGAGCAATTATTAGGAAATGGAAGACATACAAGACCACTGATAATCTCCCTCGATCTGGGGCTCCACGCAAGATCTCACCCCGTGGGGTCAAAATGATCACAAGAACGGTGAGCAAAAATCCTAGAACCACACGGGGGGACCTAGTGAATGACCTGCAGAGAGCTGGGACCAAAGTAACAAAGCCTACCATCAGTAACACACTACGCCGCCAGGGACTCAAATCCTGCAGTGCCAGACGTGTCCCCCTGCTTAAGCCAGTACATGTCCAGGCCCGTCTGAAGTTTGCTAGAGAGCATTTGGATGATCCAGAAGATTGGGAGAATGTCATATGGTCAGATGAAACCAAAATATAACTTTTTGGTAAAAACTCAACTCGTCGTGTTTGGAGGACAAAGAATGCTGAGTTGCATCCAAAGAACACCATACCTACTGTGAAGCATGGGGGTGGTAACATCATGCTTTGGGGCTGTTTTTCTGCAAAGGGACCAGGACGACTGATCCAGGTAAAGGAAAGAATGAATGGGGCCATGTATCGTGAGATTTTGAGTGAAAACCTCCTTCCATCAGCAAGGGCATTGAAGATGAAACGTGGCTGGGTCTTCCAGCATGACAATGATCCCAAACACACCGCCCGGGCAATGAAGGAGTGGCTTCGTAAGAAGCATTTCAAGGTCCTGAAGTGGCCTAGCCAGTCTCCAGATCTCAACCCCATAGAAAATCTTTGGAGGGAGTTGAAAGTCCGTGTTGCCCAGCAACAGCCCCAAAACATCACTGCTCTAGAGGAGATCTGCATGGAGGAATGGGCCAAAATACCAGCAACAGTGTGTGAAAACCTTGTGAAGACTTACAGAAAACGTTTGACCTCTGTCATTGCCAACAAAGGGTATATAACAAAGTATTGAGATAAACTTTTGTTATTGACCAAATACTTATTTTCCACCATCATTTGACCCCACGGGGTGAGATCTTGCGTGGAGCCCCAGATCGAGGGAGATTATCAGTGGTCTTGTATGTCTTCCATTTCCTAATAATTGCTCCCACAGTTGATTTCTTCAAACCAAGCTGCTTACCTATTGTAGATTCAGTCTTCACAGCCTGGTGCAGGTCTACAATTTTGTTTCTGGTGTCCTTTGACAGCTCTTTGGTCTTGGCCATAGTGGAGTTTGGAGTGTGACTGTTTGAGGTTGTGGACAGGTGTCTTTTATACTGATAACAAGTTCAAACAGGTGCCATTAATACAGGTAACGAGTGGAGGACAGAGGAGCCTCTGAAAGAAGAAGTTACAGGTGTGTGAGAGCCAGAAATACTTGTTTGTAGGTGACCAAATACTTATTTTCCACCATAATTTGCTAATAAATTCATTAAAAATCCTACAATGTGATTTTCTGGATTTTTTTTCTAATTTGTCTGTCATAGTTGAAGTGTACCTATGATGAAAATTACAGGCCTCTCTCATCTTTTTAAGTGGGAGAACTTGCACCATTGGTGGCTGACTAAATACTTTTTTGCCCCACTGTATCTACTACTACAATGTCTGACATTCAAGCTGTATAACAACTAGTCGTGATTGGGAGTCACATAGGGCGGCGCACAATTGGCCCAGCGTCGTCTGAGTTTGGCCGGTGTAGGCCGTCATTGTAAATAAGAATTTGTTCTCAACTGACTTGCTTAGTTAAATAAAGGTTAAAACATACGACCACATAAATACTGCAAAACCGCAACCATCCACCTACAACCAAATCTGTCCTATATTTTTTACAGCCAGTATGGAGTTAGCATAGACCACTCCTCTTGCTGTCTATCTTGCAGAACGGTTCACAACTTCCTACCCTACCCCACTCTACTAACACCCCATCCCTGTCTAACTGGCCCTACCCTATACTAGTGCTAGACTATGTGCAGTGGCAAATCTATGGCTGGGGTTCTACCGTCTATGGGACAGAGATGTCTCTCTAACGTTCACTCATTCACTGTCTCTGCACAACCTTCTATGGGACAAGCCTAATCAAGGTCAAGGACACTGTATGGTCTGAATGAGGGGTTGGGTAGGGTGTGAGTAGATATGACAATGGCAGCAATGTGTAATAAACCATTCAATAAGCTAGTATGTTACAGTGATAAGGTGAAAAGTGACAGGTCACAAGAACAGAATCAATTTAAATGTGTATTTTAATTGGCAGGTCTTTTAATTTGAGGACAGAACAGCACTGAAACATTTTCACACAAATTCCACATATAACACATAATGACACACCTGCAGTTTCTTTATGAACATTCAGAGAGCTGTTGGCTGGCTCTGACATATTTCTTAGCAGGAGAGAGTAGAGACAGTCCTGCCTCTAAAACCAGACTAGCCAAAAGGGACTGGATGCTGATTGCTAGATGAGCGGCCCTGTAACAATATTATAAT
The DNA here is from genome assembly GCF_045791955.1 of Oncorhynchus clarkii lewisi. NCBI lineage: Eukaryota > Metazoa > Chordata > Actinopteri > Salmoniformes > Salmonidae > Oncorhynchus > Oncorhynchus clarkii. Next base: position 79,636,366 of record NC_092151.1, on the reverse strand, counting down.
TAGCATGATTCTACAGTAGAGGGGCTGCCCACATTAACCATGTAATTACTCTGGGTCTTCCCATCAAAAATACATTTGGCTCATCTCTTGACAGGCTGGACATTAGAGGGCTGGAAACAGGTGAGTTGGAGCTGCATACTGCTCTTAAACCTATTTAGCAACTCCTCGAGAAACCTACAGAGACAGAGAGAGACAGAGAGAAAGAACGAAAAAAAAAGAGATGGAAGCAACGAAAGAAAGAGGTAGAATCATGATATTAAATGAGGGTGTAACTGGAGAGATTTCAGTACCAACCAAAACTGTTTTTGAATTCAATATTTTTGAATTTGTAATGCACAAATTGCATAATTGAATTCATAAATTAAACTTCTATTTCAGGATCTGAAACTGAATTGACTGAAAATTGCATTCGGTTTTAAAATTATATTTCAATTTGATTGAATATTCAAATTTAAAGCTGCAATATGTACAGTACCAGTCAAAAGTTTGGACACACCTATTCATTCAAGTTTTTTAAACTATTTTCTACATTGTAGAATAATAATGAAGATATCAAAATTATTAAATAACACATATGGAATCATGTAGTCACCAAAGTGTTCAACAAATCTAAATATATTTAACATTTTAGATTCTTCAAAGTAGCCACCCTTTGCCTTGATGACAGATTTGCACACGCTTGGCATTCTCTCAACCAGCTTCACCTGGAATGCTTTTCCAACAGGAGTTCCCACATATGCTGAGCACTTGTTGGCTGCTTTTCCTTCACTCTGCGGTCCCACTCATCCCAAACCATCTCAATTAGGTTGAGGTCGGGTGATGCCGCACTCCATCACACTCCTTGTTGGTCAAAACATCCTTACACAGCCTGGAGGTGTGTTGGGTCATTTTCCTGTTGAAAAACAAATGATAGACCCACTAAGCCAAACCACATGGAATGGGCATCATTGCAGAATTCTGTGGTAGCCATGCTGGTTAAGTGTGCCTTGAATTCTAAATAAATCCCAAACAGTGTCACCAGCAAAGCAGGCCCACACCATCACACCTCCCCCTCCATGCTTCACGGTGGGAACCACACATGTGGAGATAATCCGTTCACCTTCTCTGCGTCTCACAAAGACACGGTGGTTGGAACCAAAAATCTCAAATTTGGACTCAGACCAAAAGGACAAATTTCCACCAGTCTAATGTCCATTGCTCGTGTTTTTGGCCCAAGCCAGTCTCTTCTTATTATTGGTGTCCTTTAGTAATGGTTTCTTGGCAGCAATTCTACCATGAAGGCCTGATTCACGCAGTCTCCCCCTGAACAGTTGATGTTGAGATGTCTGTTACTTGACCTCTGTGAAGCATTTATTTGGGCTGCAATTTCTGAGGCTGAACGTATCCTTTGCAACAAAGGTAACACTGGGTCTTCCTTTCCTGTGGCAGTCCTCATGAGAGCCAGTTTCATCACAGCGCTTGATGGGTTCTTTTAAAGTTCTTGAAATGTTCTGGATTGACTGACCTTCATGTCTTAAAGTAATGATGGACTGTCATTTCTCTTTGCTTATTTGCTCTGTTCTTGCCATAATATGGTCTTGGTCTTTTACCAAATAGGGCTACCTTCTGTATACCTCCCCTACCTCATCACAACACAACTGATTGGCTCAAACGCATTAAGAAGGAAATTAACTTTTAACAAGGCACACCTGTTAATTGAAATGCATTCTACCTCATAGAGCTGGTTGAGAGAATGCCAGGAGTGAGCAAAGCGGTCATCAATGCAAAGGGTGGCTACTTTGAAGAATTTCAAATATAAAATATATTTTGATTTGTTTAACACTTTTTTGGTTACTACATGATTCCATATGTGTTATTTCAAACTTTTGTATTTGGGCGATCTTTTTAGGCGACCCGACCAAATTTACATAGACATGTGAGTTATAGATCATTCTCATTCAAAGCAAGTCTAAGAAGCGGTAGATCGGTTTCATGTGCGTTTTTTCTATGCTTCCTGTTTCATTTTTGCGTATTTTACTTATGGTTTTGTGCACCAGCTTCAAACAGTTGAAAATACAATATTGTTGGTTATGGAAAAGATATTTCACAGCGCTTTAGATGGTACAATGACTCTCTACACTATACTTGCTTGTTTTGTCAAACTGAAATTAGGCGAACTATTAGTATTTCAGCATCCAGGAAATGTCAGAGCGATATCTGCATAGTGCATCTTTAATATTTATGCATTCTGCTTCAATATGGTAAATATTGCAGTCATTATCTGTGTATCAAATTAATAAACTATTTGTATTTGTATTTTATTAGGGATCCCCATTAGCTGCTTCCAAGGCAACAGCTACTCCAAACACATTAAGACTTGTATTACACATTAAACAAACGTTAAAACAGTACATCATATAACACTGTCACACCACCACATATCCACAACACAAAATGTATGATACCACTACACAACAATATTACAATGTACGTGTATGTGTATGCGTGTCTGTGTCACTTCACAGTCCCTGCCTTCACAGTCCCTGCCATTCCATAAGGTGTACTTCTATATTTGTTCCAAATACAATGCTTTTAGTTTTTGAAAGATTTAGGTTGAAACGTATTCCTTGCCACCCATTCTGAAACTAACTGCAGCTCTTTGTTAAGTGTTGCAGTAATTTCAGTCACTGTGGTAGCTGATGTGTATAGTGTTGAGTCATCCGCATACATAGACACACTGGCTTTATTCAAAGCAGTGGCATGTCATTAGCCAAGATTGAAAAAAGTAAGGGGCCTAAACAGCTGCCCTGGGGAATTTCTGATTTAACCTGGATTATGTTGGGGAGGCTTCCATTAAAGAACACCCTCTGTGTTCTGTTAGACTGGTAACTCTTTACCCACAATATAGTAGGGGGTGTAAAGCCATAACACATACATTTTTCCAGCAGCAGATGATGATCGATAATGTCAAAAGCCACACTAAAGTCTAACAAAACAGCCCCCCCCAATCTTTTTATCCAAGCTGTTTAAAGGCACTTAGTGTATGTAAACTTCTGACCCACTGGAATTGTGATACAGTGAATTATAAGTGAAATAATTTGTGTGTAAACAATTGTTGGAAAAATTACTTGTGTCATGCACAAAGTAGATGTCCTAACCGACTTGCCAAAACTAAAGTTTGTTAACAAGACATTTGTGGATTGGTTGAAAAACAAGTTTTAATGACTCCAACCTAAGTCTATGTAAACTTCCGACTTCTAGAGTACAAAGGTAGGCTACTTTGTTACTAACACATCTGCTCTTAATTTGTGACTAGGGGGCAGTATTTTCATTTTTGGAAAAATAACGTTCCCGTAGTAAACGGGATATTTTGTCAGGACAAGATGATAAAATATGCATATAATTGACAGCTTAGGATAGAAAACACTCTAAAGTTTCCAAAACTGTAAAAATATTGTCTGTGAGTATAACAGAACTGATGTTGCAGGCGAAAGCCTGAGAAAAATCCAATCCGGAAGTTCCTCATGTTTTGAAAGCGCTGCGTTCCATTGCGTCCCTATTGAGCAGTGAATGGGCTATCAACCAGATTACTTTTTCTCCGTATTCCCCAAGGTGTCTACAGCATTGTGACGTAGTTTTACGCATTTATGTTGAAGAATACCCGTAAGCAGCTACATTGCGCAAGTGGTCACCTGATGCTCCCAGAGTGATTCTCGCGTAAAATAGGTAGCCATTATTCCAATCGGTCCTACTGAAAAACGAATTGTCCCGGTGGATATATTATCAAATAGATATTTGAAAAACACAGTTTGCCATGTTTCTATCGATATTATGGAGCTAATTTGGAATATTTTTTCGCCGTTTTCGTGACTGCAATTTCCGGGCGATTTCTCAGCCCAACGTGAAGAACAAATGGAGCTATTTCGCCTACAAAAATAATATTTTTGGAAAAAAGGAACATTGGCTATCTAACTGGGAGTCTCATGAGTGAAAACATCCGAAGCTCATCAAAGGTAAACGATTTAATTTGATTGCTTTTCTGATTTCCGTTACCAAGTTACCTGCTGCTAGCTGGACAAAATGCTATGCTAGGCTATCGATAAACTTACACAAATGCTTGTCTAGCTTTGGCTGTAAAGCATATTTTGAAAATCTGAGATGACAGGGTGATTAACAAAAGGCTAAGCTGTGTCTCAATATATTTCACTTGTGATTTTCATGAATAGGAATATTTTCTAGGAATATTTATGTCCGTTGCGTTATGCTAATTAGTGTCAGTCGATGATTACGCTCCCTCATGCGGGATGGGGAGTCACTAGAGGTTAAATTCGCTCACGGTACATCATTCAAAACAACAGTGTAGATTACTTTGAACCAACACTGTATAACGCAAGATCTAAAAGCATATCCCCATGAAACTGATGAGATCAAATGGCTACTATGGGTAAAACTTGAAGAATTATAATTCACAATTGGTGTTTTCGTCTTACAGTAACATTAAACTATACTATTATATTTGGTTCTGTTATGTAGAATACTGTGAACATTGTGATCTTGCAGACATTGATTCTACTTGATCTAACTGAATCAAACGAGCACCTTTCGTCTGGGTAGCCTGTTCTCTGCAGGTAAAAGGGTGCCCTGCATTTTACACATGCGCAGAACGTGATCCTTGAAGTCAGAACCTGAAAAAGTCAGATCAATGGCCACAGCCTTGTTTTTTATAATTGCGATTTGTAAGTTGATGATAGAGTATTTTGTATTTGTAAATATTGCAAATCAGTCGGATTGTGTACATGCAGGGCTTCCTTGGAAAAGAGGCCTTGGTCTCAATGAGATTTCCCTGCTTAAATCAAGGTTAAATAAAACAATACAAAAATGTGCTTAAGCCCTTAGGGAAGCGATCAGGAAGTTAATGTAGAGGCCGCTTGCTTAGCAAGTACTGATTCCCCCTGATTCAGCTTATACAGAGACTTGAACTCAGGACCTCTGCCTCGCAAACACACGTGACCGCCCTCCTGAAGCATTCCAACCCACCGCACTATTGAAAAAGGCCTTCTTCAACTGCAGTTGGGCTGAGCGGTTGGGCTAAGCGCAACTGTAGATCACAGTCTAGCTTGATTAGCGAGTACCACGTCCCCCTGATTCAGCTCATAAGGAAACTCAAACTCAGGACTTCGACCTCGAAAACACACACGACCACCTTCCTGTAGCATACCAACCCATCGCGCTATGTATCCAAGATGGCGTAGCAATCGGATGTGTGTTTGTCTTGTCACATGTAAATAGTCATTTTATCAGTTATTTTTTGTATATATTTTAATCTCACGTTCCGCCTACGATCTAAATATACTTTCCTGCAACCCGCCTCACCCAGTGTGTTACAGATCTGCTATTTTTAGACATTATAACTGGAACCTCAATCAGAAGCTAGCCAGCTAACTAGCTACTAGTCACTGTTGGCCACGGCTAGCCCTTCACCTTTAGCCCGGACACCAGCCAGCTTTAGCTCGGTCAATACCTGCCAGTCTGCACAGCGCGATATCAACCCAGAGCATATCAGACTGCTTTTCTCCACCACATCACCAGATTCCTGCCGCAAGCTCTGGGCCATTACACTGGATCATCGCAGCTAGCTAGCTACAACCAAGTGGCTATTGCTGGCTAACGCCTCTGTCCCGAAGCAAGCACCAGTTAGCCTTGAGCTATCCTTGAACTAGCCTCGAGCTAGGCCCATCTCCTGGCTAGCCGAATAGGTATACTCGCTAATTCGTGGGCTACAATACCTCTTCTGCCAATTGGCCTGGACCCTTTATTGATGACACGGAGCCCCACTGGTCCTTCACGACTGGTCTGCCGACGTAATCGTCCGATGTGGTTTCAACAGGCTTTTCCGTTGCGATGTCGCCGAAACACCCATCTGCTAGCAACGGCACGCTAGCTTTCTAAATGCCGTGCCTCCCGCTCGCCTAGCATAGTAGCGACTACCAAACGGCTCCCGGACTCACCTATTGCTGCTCATTGGACCCTATGGTCACTTCGCTACACTTGCCTCTCTCTAATGTCAATATGCCTTGTCTTCTGCTGTTTTGGATAGTTATTATTTTATTTCACTGTAGAGCCCCCAGTCCCGCTCAACATGCCTTAGATAGCTCTTTTGTCACATATCCCCACAAATGGGGAGACCTCACCTGGCTGAGCTGATGTCTCTAGAGATGAAAACTCTCTCATAGTCACTCAATGCCTAGGTTTACCCCCACTGTACTCTCATCCTACCATATACTTGTTTGTACAGAATTGCAATCTACTGCAGAGATAGCCTGCAGCGTTCTGTCATGCTATCCAGGTCTGTGCCCAAACAATTCAAGCTTCTACTTTTAAAAATCCACCTTTCCAGAAATAAGTCTCTCATTGTTGCCGCGTGTTATAGACCCCCCTCAGCCCCCAGATGTGCTCTGGACACCATATGTGAATGGATTGCCCCCCATATATCTTCAGAGTTCGTACTGTTAGGTGACCTAAACTGGGAAATGTTTAGCACCCCGGCCATCCTACTATCTAAGCTAGATGTCCTCTATCTCAAACAAATTATCAAGGAACCTACCAGGTACAACCCTAAACCCGTAAACATGGGCACCCTCATAGATATCATCCTAAACAACCTGCCCTCCAAATGCAGCTCTGTTGTCTTCAACCAGGATCTCAGCGATCACTGCCTCATTGCCTGCGTCCGCAATGGGCCAGCAGTCAAACGACCACTCCTCATCACTGTCAAACGCTCCCTAAAACACTTCACTTCAAGTCAGTAGAGGATGCCTGGTTGTTCTTTAAAAGTGCTTTCCTCATCATCTTAAATAAGCATGCCCATTCAAAAAATGTAGAACTGAGAACAGATACAGCCCTTGGTTCACTCCAGACTTGACTGCCCTTGACCAGCACAAAAACATCCTGTAGCGTACTGCATTAACATCGAATAGCCCCCGCGACACACAACTTTTCAGGGAAGTCAGGAAACAATATACAAAGTCAGTTCGGAAAGCTATGGCTAGCTTTTTCAAACATAAATTTACATCCTGTAGCACTAATTCCAAAAGGTTTTGGGACACTGTAAAGTCCATGGAGAACCTCCTCCCAGCTGGCCATTGCACTGAGGCTAGGAAACGCTGTCACCACCAATAAATCTATGATAATCGAGAATTTCAATAAGCATTTTTCTACGGCTGGCCATGCTTTCCACCTGGCTACCCCTACCCCGGCCAACATCTCAGCACCCCCTGCAGCAACTTGCCCAAGCTCCCCCCCCAACCCGCTTCTCCTTCACCCAAATCCAGATAGCTGATGTTCTGAAGGAGCTGCAAAATCTGACAATCTGGACCCTCTTCCTAAAAGTATCTGCCGCCATTATTGCAACCCCAATTACTAGCCTGTTCAACCTCTCTTCCGTATCGTCTGAGATTCCTAAAGTATGGAAACGGCCGCAGTCATCCCCCTCTTCAAAGGGGGAGACAGTCTAGACCCAAACTGTTACAGACCTATATCCATCCTGCCCTGCCTTTCTAAAGTCTTCGAAAGCCAAGTTAATAAACAGATCACCGAGCATTTCGAATCCCACCGTACCATCTCCGCTATGCCATCTGGTTTCCGAGCTGGTCATGGGTGCACCTCAGCCACGCTCAAGGTCCTAAACAATATCATAACCACCATAGATAAAAGACAGCACTGTGCAGCCGTCTTCATCGACCTTGCCAAGGCTTTCGACTCTGACAATCACTGCATTCTTATCGGCAGACTCAATAGCCTTGGTTTCTCAAATGACTGCTTCGCCTGGTTCACCAGCTACTTCTCAGATAGAGTTCAGTGTGTAAAATTGGAGGGCCTGTTGTCCGGACCTCTGGCAGTCTCTATGGGGGTGCCACAGGGTTCAATTCTCGGGCTGACTCTTTTCTCTGTATATATCAATGATGTTGCTCTTGCTGCTGGTGACTCTCTGATCGACCTCTACGCAGACGACACCATTCTGTATACATCTGGCCCTTCCTTGGACACTGTGTTAACAAACTTCCAAACGAGCTTCAATGTCATACAACACTCCTTCCGTGGCCTCCAACTGCTCTTAAATGCTAGCAAAACTAAATGCATGCTCTTCAACCGATTGCGGCCTGTACCTTCCCGCCTGCCTAGCATACCTACTCTGGACGGATCTGGCTTAGAATATGGGGACAACTACAAATACCTAGGTGTCTGGTTAGACTGTAAACTCTCCTTCCAGACTCACATTAAGCATCTCCAATCAAAAATGTAATCTAGAATTGGCTTCCTATTTCGCAACAAAGCCTCCTTCACTCATGCTGCCAAACATACCCTCATAAAACTGACTATCCTACCGATCCTTGACTTCGGTGATGTCATTTATAAAATAGCCTCCAACACTCTACTCAGCAAATTGGATGGAGTCGATCACAGTGCCATCTGTTTTGTCACCAAAGCACCATATACTACCCATCACTGTGACCTGTATGCTCTCGTTGGCTGGCCCTCGCTACATTTTCATCGCCAAACCCACTGGCTCCAGGTCATCTACAAGTCTCTGCTAGGTAAAGCCCCGCCTTATCTCAGCTCACTGGTCACCATAGCAGCACCCACCCGTAGCACGCGCTCCAGCAGCTATATTTCACTGGTCATCCCCAAAGCCAACACCTCCTCTGGCCGCCTTCCCTTCCAGTTCTCTGCTGCTAATGACTGGAACGAATTGCAAAAATCACTGAAGCTGGAGACTTATATCTTCCTCACTAACTTTAAGCATCAGCTGTCAAAGCAGCTTACCGATTGCATCTGTACACACCCCATCTGTAAATAGCACACCCAATTACCTCATCCCCATACTGTTATTTTTTTATTTGCTCTTTTGCACCCCATTATCTCTACTTGCACATCATCATCTGAAACATCTATCACTCCAGTGTTAATGCTAAATTGTAATTATTTCGCCACTATGGTCTATTTATTACCTTACCTACCTAACCTTACTACATTTGCACACACTGCACATAGATTTTTCTATTATGTTATTGACTGTGTGTTTGTTTATCCCATGAGTAACTTTGTGTTGTTGTTTTTGTCGCACTACTTTGCTTTATCTTGGCCAGGTAGCAGTTGTAAATGAGAACTTGTTCTCAACTGGCCTACCTGATTAAATAAAGGTGAAAAAAAAAAAATTCTATATCGCACGGGGCGACACTTTTGGCTGAGGAGTGAGTTTCACAGATCCCATCTGCTACACTAATACAACTCTTCAAGATCCAGCTAGGTTACTCATCAAAATAGTGTGGTTTGTCGATCCATGCTTATGGGATAAGAAACTTGCCTGAGACCTGAAGACGTGTTAATTTGACATGTGTTAGTTTGTGTTTATTTAAATATAAATTATATTTATATATATATATATATAGTTAAATAGAGGTAATATATATATATATATTACATTACATTACCTTTATTTAACTAGGCAAGTCAGTTAAGAACACAATCTTATTTACAATGACAGCTTGTTAGTTTCAAGTCTCTGGCAAACCTAGGTATTGGTTATGTGACTTGAATGGGTCTCTTCGAGGAGGTCAAAGGGAGGGTGAAGTGTAACAGGTGGTTTGGGGAGCATTCTTGCATGATGAGTACCTTCTCAAGAGACCTGAAAGTTACGTTGTACTGAGTGCTGAAGCGGGTAGCGCACAAAAATAGTCTGTCCTCAGTTGCAACACTCACTACCGAATTCCAAACTGCCTCTGGAAGCAACGTCAGCACAGGAACTGTTCATCTGGAGCTTCATGAAATGGGTTTCCAAGGCCGAGCAGCCAGGCATCGGCTGGAGTGGTGTAAAGCTCGCCGCCATTGGACTCTGGAGCAGTGGAAATGTGTTCTCTTTTGTGATGAATCACGCTTCACCATCTGGCAGTCCAGTGGACAAATCTGGGTTTGGCGGATTCCAGGAGAATGCTACCTGCCCCAATGCATGGTGCGAACTGTGAAGTTTGGTAGAGGAAGAATAATAGTATATGGCTGTTTTTCATAGTTCGGGATAGGCCCCTTAGTTCCAGTGAAGAGAAATCTTAACGCTACAGTATACAATGACATTCTAGATGATTATGTGCTTCCAACTTTGTGGCAACAGTTTGGGGAAAACCCTTTCCTGCTTCAGCATGAAAATGTTCCTGTGCACAAAGCGAGGTCCATACAGAAATGTCTTGTCGAGATCGTTGTGTAAAAACTTGACTGGCCTACACAGAGCCCTGCCCTCAACCCCAACGAACACCTTTGGGATGAATTGGAACGGCGACTGCGAGCCAGAAGAGTGAAAGCTGTTATAGCAGCAAAGGGGGGACCAACGCCATGTTAATGCCCATGATTTTGGAATGAGATGTTTGAAGAGCATGACTTTTGGTCATGTAGTGCATTTCTGACCACTAATATCCCTGGAGCCTGAAATTAGCCTATTAGATGTTGGTGTAAGTGAGCTAACACAGTCTTTTGACATGCAGGAGACCCGGTTCGAATCCAGTCAGTCACAAGAGCAAGATTAATTAGAAAGTGAAAAAGCTATACTTCAAAGGGCTATGACATGGCTATTCAATTATATTGTTATTGTGGCCAAATTGCATTTTTTGTCACACTCCCTTCTAACGAGTCCTTTGAGCATCATAGAGGGGAACGCAATACACAACCGTGTTCCAGAGAGCTTTCAGGAATTGGGTCATAATATCTCATAGCCCAAACGGTTCAAACGCTAGAGCCAAAATCATAGGAAGAAAATGTATTCAAAATGCCACATTGACTTCAGAAATCTGTTTAACACAAAGATTCTATCTGTTCTCTTCTACCATTCCTTGCTGACCAGGATGTTATCTCTGGTTTTGAATCTGAATGTAGAGAACTGAATTTGAAGACTGAATCCAAACGCATTTAAGAAGTTGAATGTTTGAAACTTTGGTACACTTGAAATTAGTTTATAAACTTGATACCAGGGCAATGAATGTAATATTTACCATATTGAAACTGAATATATAAATATAGAATTTTAATATTCAATTAAATTGAATTTTAAAACTGAATGCAATATTAATTAAATCGGTTTCAAGTTCAATTTATGAATTTCAATGACTCAATTTGTCCATTACAAACTCAAAAATAATGAATTCAATATCTAAATACAAATCCAAAAATAATGAAATCAAATACAGTTTCTGCTGACACTGAATTCTCTCCATATTTTAAATGGAAGTGAAATCTCTCCATATTTTAAATGGAAGTGAAATCTCTCCATATTTTAAATGGAAGTGAAATCTCTCCATATTTTAAATGGAAGTGAAATCTCTCCATATTTTAAATGGAAGTGAAATCTCTCCATATTTTAAATGGAAGTGAAATCTCTCCATATTTTAAATGGAAGTGAAATCTCTCCATATTTTAAATGGAAGTGAAATCTCTCCATATTTTAAATGGAAGTGAAATCTCTCCATATTTTAAATGGAACTGAAATCTCTCCATATTTTAAATGGAACTGAAATCTCTCCATATTTTAAATGGAACTGAAATCTCTCCATATTTTAAATGGAACTGAAATCTCTCCATATTTTAAATGGAACTGAAATCTCTCCATATTTTAAATGGAACTGAAATCTCTCCATATTTTAAATGGCAGTGAAATCTCTCCATATTTTAAATGGAAGTGAAATCTCTCCATATTTTAAATGGAAGTGAAATCTCTCCATATTTTAAATGGAAGTGAAATCTCTCCATATTTTAAATGGAAGTGAAATCTCTCCATATTTTAAATGGAAGTGAAATCTCTCCATATTTTAAATGGAACTGAAATCTCTCCATATTTTAAATGGAAGTGAAATCTCTCCATATTTTAAATGGAACTGAAATCTCTCCATATTTTAAATGGAACTGAAATCTCTCCATATTTTAAATGGAACTGAAATCTCTCCATATTTTAAATGGAACAGGTATTACCCTTGATGAATGACTTACTTTTGGTCTGCTCCACTGTGTAACTGGGGGAGGGCCTCCAGAGCCTGCTTGAAGTTGGCACTGAATTCGCTCCATATTTTAAATGGAACCGGTATTACCCTTGATGAATGACTTACTTTTGGTCTGCTCCACTGTGTAACTGGGGGAGGGCCTCCAGAGCCTGCTTGAAGTTGGCGCTGAAACAAGATACAAACAGTTGACACCACACCACACAACACACACCAACATTCTACTACACAAAGGAGGAGACATACCATCACACAAAAACAGATTAAACTAGCTGGAGTGCTGCTTTCGCTTCCTTTTCAATATACAGTACCCCCAGGTAATGTAGACTAGAGTGGCTGGTAGAAGGCGTGGGTAAGATTAATGTGACTTACAGGAATGACAGTGAGAGTACTGTGTAGTTTCTGTAACATATGTACATGTATACAGTAGTATGCACAGTGTGTGTGTGAAGTGTAGGTGTGCGTGTGATACATAGGTGTGTAGTGATGTAGTACAGTACAGTATCAGGGAGTGTTTTTGGGGTCTTACTGGCTCTCAGATGACAGGTAGGAGGCTACAACATCTCTCAGAGCATTGATCTCCAAACGGGCCTGGAGAGAGTGAGAGAGAGAGAGTGAAATGAGGTGGAAACAGCTGCACTTCCTAACCCCCTGCCAAATGTATGACCATATAGGAGACACATATTTCCCTCAGATTACACAGACCCACAAAGAATTCGAAAACAAATCCAATTTTGATAAACTCCAAAATCTATTGGGTGAAATACCACAGTGTACAATCACAGCAGTAATATGTGTGACCTGTTGCCACAAGAAAAGGGCAACCAGTGAATAACAAACCCCATTGTAAATACAACCCATATTTATGTTTTATTTATTTTAGCTTTTGTACTTTAACTATTTGCACATCATTACAACACTGTATATAGACATATACCGTCTTGCCCTGGACACATATATAGCTGTGCCCTGGACACATATATAGCTGTGCCCTGGATACATATATAGCTGTGCCCTGGACACCATATGTGAATTGATTGCCCCCCATCTATCTTCAGAGTTCATTCTGGTAGGTGACCTAAACTGGGATATGCTTAACACCCCAGCAGACCTACAATCTAAGCTAGATGCCCTCAATCTCACACAAATAATCAAGGAAACCACCAGGTACAACCCTAAATCTGTAAACATGGTCACCCTCATAGATATTATCCTGACCAACATGCCCTCCAAATACCCCTCTGCTGTTTTCAATCAGGATCTCAGCGATCACTGCCTCATTGCCTGTATCCGCTATGGGTCCCCGGTCAAACGACCACCCCTCATCACTGTCAAACGCTCCCTAAAACACTGCTGCGAGCAGGCCTTTCTAATCAATCTGGCCCGGGTATCCTGGAAGGATATTGACCTCATCCCGTCAGTCGAGGATGCCTGGTCGTTCTTTAAAAGTAATTTCCTAACCATCTTAAATAAGCATGCCCCTTTCAAAAAATGTAGAACTAAGAACAGATATAACCCTTGGTTCACTCCAGACCTGGCTGCCCTTGACCAGCACAAAAACATCCTGTGGCGGACTGCAATAGCATCGAATAGTCCCCGCGATATGCAACTGTTCAGGGAAGTCAGGAACCAATACACAGTCAGTCAGGAAAGCAAAGGCTAGCTTTTTCAAACAGAAATTTGCATCCTGTAGCTCTAACTCCCAAAAGTTTTGGGACACTGTAAAGTCCATGGAGAACAAGAGCATCTCCTCCCAGCTGCCCACTGCACTGAGGCTTGGCGACAAGGTCACCACCGATAAATCTATGATAATTGAACATTTCAAAAGGCATTTCTCTACGGCTGGCCAAACTTTCTTCCTGGCTACCCCAACCCAAACCAACAGCTCCGCACCACTCGCAGCTACTTGCCCAAGCCTCACTAGCTTCCCCTTCACCCAAATCCAGATCGCAGATGTTCTGACAGAGCTGCAAAACCTGGACCTGTACAAATCAGCTGGGCTAGACAATCTGGACCCTCTCTTTCTAAAATTATCTGCCGCCATTGTTGCAGCCCCTATTACCAGTCTGTTCAACCTCTCTTTCATTTCGTCCAAGATGCCTAAAGATTGGAAAGCTGCCGCGGTCATCCCCCTCTTCAAAGGGGGTGACACTCTAGACCCAAACTGTTACAGACCTATTTCTATCCTACCCTGCCTTTCTAAAGTCTTCGAAAGCCAAGTTAATAAACATATCACTGACCATTTCGAATCTCACCGTACCTTCTCCGGTTTCCGAGCTGGTCACGGGTGCACCTCAGCCAAGCTCAAGGTACTAAACGATATCATAACCACCATCGATAAAAGACAGTACTGTGCAGCCGTCTTCATCGACCTGACCAAGGCTTTCGACTCGGTCAATCAACGTATTCTTATTGGCAGACGCAATAGCGTCAAATAGGTTTCTCAAATGACTGCCTCGCCTGGTTCCCCAGCTACTTCGCAGATATAGTTCAGTGTGTAAAATAGGAGAGCCTGTTGTCCGGACCTCTGGCAGTCTCTATGGGGGTGCCACAGGGTTCAATTCTCCTGCCGACTCTTTTCTCTGTATAAATCAACGATGTCGCTCTTTCTGCGGGTGATTCCCTGATCCACCTACGCAGACGACACCATTCTGTATACATCTGACCCTTTCTTGGACACTGTGTTAACTAACTTCCAAACGAGCTTCAATGCCATACAACACTCCTTCCGTGGCCTCCAACTGCTCTTAAACGCTAGCAAAACCAAATGAATGCTTTTTAACAGTTCGCTCCCCGCACCCTCCCTACCATACCTGCTCATGGCATTTGCACACACTGTATATAGACTTAATTTTTTCCCTATTGTGTTATTGACTGTACGCTTGTTTATTCCATGTATCTCTGTTGTTGTTTGTGTCGCACTGCTTTGCTTTATCTTGGCCAGGTCGCAGTTGTAAATGAGAACTTGTTCTCAACTAGCTTACCTGGTTAAATAAAGGTTAAATAAAAATTAATTTAAAAAAGCCCTTAAATTGAAATTGAGTGAGTGAGTGAGTGAGTGAGTGAGTGAGTGAGTGAGTGAGTGAGTGAGATGGATAAAGAAAAAATAAATAATGGGTAAATGAGGTTAAAAGGTCCAGTGCAGCAGTTTTTATTTCAATATCAAATCTTTTTCAAGGTAACAATTAAGTACCTTACTGTAATTAAAAATGGTAAAAAAAGAAACAAAAGCTTCTTCGCAAAGAGCACTTTCTCAAGCAAGAATTTTGCTCCGACTGTCTGGGAGTGGTCTGAGTGGGGAAAGGAAAACTGAACAACACTACCTGTTATTGGCCTGATGATGTCACCAGGCAGGTCAAAACTCCATCCCACCAAAACAAGCTGACATTTCTGGCAGTCTTTTCAAACAGCTCTTACACTAAAAGAGCAGTTATCATCATTTTCATAATTTCAGTGTAATTCCAACTTTATAGTGTGGAAAAATATACTGTATAAAACAGTGACTGCACTGGGCATTTAATAGAGTACTTTAGGGTAATTTAAAGTATCCTCAGTTTGGGCTGTAGAGTGTAGTATACCAGTAGCTGGTCTGATAGAGGTGCTGGGGTTTAGAATCATCAGTAAAAGAGGGTAAATCCCCCCAGTTGGTGGCTCTTCATTTGACTCACTCGAGAGAGTGGCATCTGAAAGTGTGTGTGTGTGCGCGCGTGCGCGCGTGTGTGGTGTACCTGTATGGCTCCGTTCATGCTGAAGGATGACACACACTGCATGAGACGGCTCATCTCCTCCGCCACACCATCAACGATTCTAGTCAGAACCCTGGGAACTAGCTCCTTTGACACTGTGAAGACCTGAGAGAGAAAGAGGTGGAGAGAGAGAGAGGGGCAGGGGGATAACGAGAGAGATCAAACTCTCTCTGTGACTACTGACTGACTGCTCTACTCATTACAGAAGGCCCAATAATTTTTGTCATGCATCTCTTCATTATACAGAAAAGCCAATGCCTTACCTCAGCATGAACAGTGATGATGTTGACCAAGGCTTCTTTCAGGTAGTTCCTCACACCTTGGAAAGAAGGTAGTTCCAAAATAACGTCAAAACCCGAAACCGATCATATGAAACTGATCCCAGACCTAACACATTTATCAGTTCTCTTTTACTATAAGACTAGACTGAAATGCAGTGGGCGAGGAAAGATTGAAAGTAGATATTTCTATTGGTAGAGGTTGAGATGAGCCATATAATGTATGTATTCTCCATGGTGGGTGTATAACGTGTATTGGCACCCCTAAGTAGGAGTGTGAACATTTAAATGTATAAACAAAGTTGGGATCCTTGACGTTAAGAAAAATCCCTAACAACAACATTTGAATCCCAGTTTCCATGTTATAGTCTATACTGCCTATACTGTGTCCATCTCCTCTGTCAATTCAATTAAATTCTGTCTCTGTCCCTCGCTATGAAAGATGTGACTGTTTGTATTCTCGGAAGTACAGTAACAAGTCAGTCTCCTCCGTTCCAAAAATATTAAATCTTGACACTTAGAAATGAGAGTTAACACTGGAGTCGACATGCAACGAGTGGAGAAATCATTTTGGAGTCGACTCTCTACCACTACGTCATCATGGTTAACAGTTGGAAACATTTCAGAGAAAGGCAAGCAACAGCAGTGAAGTCCTGTATGGCAATACTTTGAGAAGTTAAATGAGAAGTAAAATGCAAACTTTGCAAGGTGGAATTGAGGTACCTTAATGGTAGTACAGGTGCAATGCGTAACCATCTGAAAGGGATGCACTATAATACCCACACCGTTGCTGGCAGCAGCACAGCTGCATTGTGAATTCACATGGAATTTTAGTAAAAATTCTTAGCATTTTAACAAATGGCCGTTTAAATGTTAAGAAAACTTTTCCACTTGTCATATCCCCAATGTCATGTTGAGAAGACAATATAATAAATATAAATGAGATGATTGTCTGGTGTCTGGTGCTTTAAAGATTAATACTTCCAGGGGGCAAGAGTGTTACCACGAGAAAACAAAAGACCAAAACCAGTGAAGGTTGTCTTTCTCTGTTTCCGCTGGCAATGCAGGCCTCAGCATACACACACCAATTACCCACATGTTTAGCCAGTGAAGGTATCATATCCTATTCCTTATAGCTGTGGTTAAAAAGCCCAAATGTTCCTGTTTCACTATTAGCGGAAACACACAAAATCATAAAAGGCACCACCTTTTCTCCTTGGAACATTGAGGAGCATAGGGGAGTGGGGCTATTCTCCTCTGAGCGCACACACACACTCCCTGTTTTAAGGTACGTAAAACACACACAAGTGTCACCTGTGCACAGCCTCATAGCACATCTGTGTGTATGTGTGTGTGTGTGCGCATACACACAAAACCACAGACCAGAATGATATATGTCCATGTCACTGCTAACATCACTTCAATTTAGAGTGTGTGTGTATGATTGTATGAAGAATTCCCTGAAGATTCAGGGTTTGACATTTCCTACAAGGAGCTCCCCCACCCACAACAACAGGGCCGGGGCGATACCAGTACTGCGATACTCGTCAGTATCGTGGCAATGAAAGAAAACAGGAAGCGGATTTAACTTCTTTATCAAAACAGCCCTAATGTTGGAAACAAACATGTTGTCATCCAGAGTGACATGTATTTATTCTCCCAGCTATAGCACACTATATTTTACATACAGCAGATTTTTAAAGGACAAAAAAGTTTGATCTGCTTCGTGATTTAATTTGCCAAGGTAAAAATATTGTGATACTGGTATCGTCACTGCCCTAATACAGAGTAGACTAAGAGTAGACTGTATGTGAAGTTGTGAACATCAGGCTAAGCACATCCAAGCACTGTTCATCGTAAAACTTCAGGACACACAGAAATGTAGTTAGTGCCGAGAGATTAGTGCTTTTTGAGGTTGGTTCAGTTTCGGTTCGATTATGAAAAAATAAAATCACAGTTTTCAATTTCCTTAATTATTATTTTTTTCATTAAATGCACTATGGATTATGTGGGTTGAATGTCATGATGGTAGTGACTGCCCATTTCTGTTAATCGCTTATTAACCATAATTTATTCACATTAATTTACTTTAATAAAATATTTGTTTTATTTGATGACTTTACTATTTCATTCCAAGTCGCCATCTCTATAGAGCTTCTGCCTATGATGTCTGACTAAATCACTATTTTACTATTATACTGACGGGCAGACCCCAGGGAGGAGGTAAGTGAACTGGTATTGTGGTGCCAGGACAACAAACTCTCCGTCAACATCAGCAAAGCAAAGGAGTTGTTGACTTCAGGAAGCAGAGGAGGGAACATGCCCTGATCCACATCAAGGGGACTGCAGTAGAGAGAGTCAGCAGTTTTAAGTTTCACTGCACCCACATCACAGAGGATTTGTCATGGACCAACAACACCACCACTCTTGTCAAGAGGGTGCAACAGCGTCTCTACTTCCTAAGGCAGCTGAAGAAAATCGGGCAAGTCACCCTGGGTCTTCTCCAAATACTACCTCTGCACCATCGAGAGCGTCCTGACCGGTTGCATCACAGCCTGGTACAGGAATCGCTCTGTCCACGACCACAAGTCCGTCCAGTGTGTGGTGAAGAAGGTCCAATGCATCACTGGGACCATGCTCCCATCCATCTGGGACATCTACTTGAAACGGTGCATGAGGAAGTCCCTCAGCATCATCAATGACCCCATACACCCCAGCCATGAGCAGTTCACTCCCTTACTGTCTGTCGGGCAGGCATCGGAGCATGAGGTCTGATAGAAACAGTCTCTGAGTCTGTTGGTATCTACAAGCCATCAGACTGCTGAACACTTGAACTGGACTGACCACCTGCTCGGATTCTCCGCACCTTAGCACACGTGCGCTCACTCGCTAACTTGCTAACTCATCCACTCACTCACACACATACATATACACTACCGGTCAAAAGTTTGGACACACCTGCTCATTCAAGTGTTTTTCAGATTTTTTTACTATTTTCTATATTGTAGAATAATAGGGAAAACATCCAAACTATGAAATAATACATATGGAATCAATAACACATAAGTAACAAAAAATGATAAACAAATCTAAACATATTTTAGATTATTCAAATTAGCCACCCTTTGCCTTGACAGTTTTGCATACTTGGCATTCTCTCAACCAGTTTCATGAGGAATGCTTTTCCAACAGTCTTGAATGAGTTCCCACATATGCTGAGCACTGTTTGGATATCATCTGTTCACCTACTCTGCATCTCACAAAGACAAAGCGGTTGGAACCAAAAATCTCAAATTTGGACTCGAAAGGACAGATTTTCACCGGTCTAATGTCCATTGCTCGTGTTTTTTGGCTCAAGTAAGTCTCTTATTCTTATTTCATGTCCTTTAGTAGTGGTTTCTTTGCAGCACTTAGATCATGAAGGCCTGATTCACGCAGTCTCTTCTGAAAAGTTGATGTTGAGATGTGTCTGTTACTTGAACTCTGTGAAGCATTTATTTGGTTTTTAGTTACCTCTAATGAACTTATCCTCTGCAGCAGAGGTAACTCTGGGTCTTCCTGTCCTGTGGTGGTCCTCATGAGAGCCAGTTTCATCATAGTGCTTGATGGTTTTTGCGACTGAAGAAACTTTCAAAGTTTTTGAAATTTTCCGGATTGACTGACCTTCATGTCTTAAAGTAATGATGGACTATCGTCACTTCTCTATGCTTATTTGAGCTGTTCTTGCCATAATATGGACTTGGCCTTTTACCAATTGGGCTATCTTCTGTACCCCCCCCCCCCCCCCCCCCCCACACCTTGTCACAACACAACTGATTGGCTCAAACACATTAAGGAAATAAATTCTACAAATTAACTTTTAATAAGGCACACATGTTAATGGAACTACATTTCAGGTGACTACCTCATGAAGCTGGTTCAGAGAATGCCAAGAGTGTACAAAGCTGTCATCAATGCAAAAGGTGGCTACTTTGAAGAATTGTTTAACACTTTTTTGGTTTGTATATGATTCCATATGTGTTATTTCATAGTTTTGATGTCTTCACTATTATTCTACAATGTAGGAAATAGTACAAATAAAGAAAAACCTTTGAATGAGTAGGTTGTCCACACTTTTGACTGGTACTGTACATTCACGCAACACACACATCACAACTGCTGCTGCCAAACTCTTATTATGATTGCTAAATACTGCACAATTTAAACAATCCCAGCTTTTCCAAAACAAGTGTAAATCCTGGACTATGAATTGTGCCTTCATGTATTATACTGATGCTAAAATGTTATTATATTCTACTGAGCCATTTATTTTATGTTCATATTCTTATCTTTTATCATTTCTTATTGTTGTTGGAACCTGCAAGTAAGTATTTCATTGGACTGTGTATACCATGTGTATACAGTGCCTTGCGAAAGTATTTGGCCCCCTTGAACTTTGCGACCTTTTGCCACATTTCAGGCTTCAAACATAAAGATATAAAACTGTATTTTTTTGTGAAGAATCAACAACAAGTGGGACACAATCATGAAGTGGAACGACATTTATTGGATATTTCAAACTTTTTTAACAAATCAAAAACTGAAAAATTGGGCGTGCAAAATTATTCAGCCCCCTTAAGTTAATACTTTGTAGCGCCACCTTTTGCTGCGATTACAGCTGTAAGTCGCTTGGGGTATGTCTCTATCAGTTTTGCACATCGAGAGACTGACATTTTTTCCCATTCCTCCTTGCAAAACAGCTCGAGCTCAGTGAGGTTGGATGGAGAGCATTTGTGAACAGCAGTTTTCAGTTCTTTCCACAGATTCTCGATTGGATTCAGGTCTGGACTTTGACTTGGCCATTCTAACACCTGGATATGTTTATTTTTGAACCATTCCATTGTAGATTTTGCTTTATGTTTTGGATCATTGTCTTGTTGGAAGACAAATCTCCATCCCAGTCTCAGGTATGTTGCAGACTCCATCAGGTTTTCTTCCAGAATGGTCCTGTATTTGGCTCCATCCATCTTCCCATCAATTTTAACCATCTTCCCTGTCCCTGCTGAAGAAAAGCAGGCCCAAACCATGATGCTGCCACCACCATGTATGACAGTGGGGATGGTGTGTTCAGCTGTGTTGCTTTTACGCCAAACATAACGTTTTGCATTGTTGCCAAAAAGTTCAATTTTGGTTTCATCTGACCAGAGCA
The DNA here is from genome assembly GCF_045791955.1 of Oncorhynchus clarkii lewisi. Lineage (NCBI taxonomy): Eukaryota > Metazoa > Chordata > Actinopteri > Salmoniformes > Salmonidae > Oncorhynchus > Oncorhynchus clarkii. The sequence goes on along the minus strand of NC_092151.1, from coordinate 79,615,140 downwards.
CCTTCTTCCACATGTTTGGTGTGTCTCCCAGGTGGCTTGTGGCAAACTTTAAACAACACTTTTTATGGATATCTTTAAGAAATGGCTTTCTTCTTGCCACTCTTCCATAAAGGCCAGATTTGTGCAATATACGACTGATTGTTGTCCTATGGACAGAGTCTCCCACCTCAGCTGTAGATCTCTGCAGTTCATCCAGAGTGATCATGGGCCTCTTGGCTGCATCTCTGATCAGTCTTCTCCTTGTATGAGCTGAAAGTTTAGAGGGACGGCCAGGTCTTGGTAGATTTGCAGTGGTCTGATACTCCTTCCATTTCAATATTATCGCTTGCACAGTGCTCCTTGGGATGTTTAAAGCTTGGGAAATCTTTTTGTATCCAAATCCGGCTTTAAACTTCTTCACAACAGTATCTCGGACCTGCCTGGTGTGTTCCTTGTTCTTCATGATGCTCTCTGCGCTTTTAACGGACCTCTGAGACTATCACAGTGCAGGTGCATTTATACGAAGACTTGATTACACACAGGTGGATTGTATTTATCATCATTAGTCATTTAGGTCAGCATTGGATCATTCAGAGATCCTCACTGAACTTCTGGAGAGAGTTTGCTGCACTGAAAGTAAAGGGGCTGAATAATTTTGCACGCCCAATTTTTCAGTTTGTGATTTGTTAAAAAAGTTTGAAATATCCAATAAATGTCGTTCCACTTCATGATTGTGTCCCACTTGTTGTTGATTCTTCACAAAAAAATACAGTTTTATATCTTTATGTTTGAAGCCTGAAATGTGGCAAAAGGTCGCAAAGTTCAAGGGGGCCGAATACTTTCGCAAGGCACTGTACGTACATACGACTAATCAAACTTGAACCTTTAGCATTGGCTCGTGAAACTACCACTAACTTCCTTCATACTGGGGGCAGAGACATATGGTATGCTGTTGAAGCTAGCGATATTCATAAAATAATTTGGCAGAACCCCTGCAGTGCCTCTATGGAACCTTAGGGGGCTGCAGACCCCAGTTTGAAAACCTCTGCCATAATGTTCCCCAGACAGCCGTAAGGTTTATTGCTTTTGGAGATAAGCCCAAGAGGCTAGATAGGCCAAGGGTTATTATGGGTAAACCCCACTCTCTCTGCTTGGTGGAAGAACTCGACATTGCGAATACAATCTCCACAAACGTTTGGGAAATTGCATTTAAAAGTCTATCGCCGTGTACAGGTGGTTAATCTGTGTTGGTTTGAATACTGGCCTCAGTCCATAATGTCCTGTGATTAAGGTATGTAAAAGGTGTGCAGTCGCGCCAATGGACGTAGACAGGGCAGATCAAATCAAATCACATTTGTCACATGCTTGGTAAACAACAGGTGTAGACTAACAGTGAAACGCTTACTTACGGGCCCTTCCCAACAATGCAGAGAGAAAATTATAAAAATTCTAGAAATACATTTCTGTGTACCTGCTGGTGTACTGTAAATACGAGTTTGTTCTTAACTGACTTGCCTAGTTAAATAAAGGTTATATAAAATAACTCAAAGTAGCAGCGTATATCTGTGTGTGTGTGTGTGTGTATGTGTGTGTGTGTGTGTACCTGTAGGTGTACTACAGTCCCTCCAGTCGAAGTATCCAGCGTAGATGCCTGGTTCTAGGGATCCTACGATGGGATCTGACTTCCTCTCGATGTAGGCATCAAACAGACTCTCATCCAGCTCCTTCACTGCATGGACACTCACCTGGAAACAGAGGTAGAGACAAACCTAATCAACACCTGGGAGCAGAGGAGAGAGACATCAATCAAATTTCAATGAAAAGTACTTAGAAATCTATTCTTACATCAGCAGCTGTCACAAATTGCTTTTACAGGAACTTGATTTATGTTCTTATAGTCACAATATAGATCCTGGTTTTGAACCAACTGCTTACAGGCCATGTTTCTAAAAAACACAAGCCGTTTACCTGTTTTTACAGGAACAGCCAACCAATATCTGTCTGTATGAGTGTGTGTGTGAGAGAGAAGGAGACTTGACTCAGAGATCTGACCTTTAGCTGTTTAAAGAGAAAGAGCGAGTAATAGTTCTGCCCCAAAACATCATTTCTCATCAGTTCTTTGGTGACAAATCTTCTTCTTCAAAGAACACCAAAAACTAAACACCAAAACATCTAAGGAGCCAGTTAACTGTTTGCTGTTTCTGACAGTTAACTGTGTGTGTGTCTGTTTGTGTCTGTGTTTGTGTGTGTCCTCTCGACTAACCTGTGTGATCTTGTCAGTCCCGGTGAAACCGTGTTTCTCAAAGTGTTCAGCCATGTTAAGGAAGGTGTGTTTCTCCAGGTACTGACAGTTACTCAGGATTATCAGCAGACGCTGCTCCTATAGAGAGAAAGAGATGCACACACACCCACACACACCCGTAGAAAGTTCAGGATGTTGGATTTGTTATGTTGAGCGATTGTTTCTGAGCATCTGTCAGTTAATCTCATCATCGACTCCATCCCTGTTTTACTGGAATTGACTAAAATGCTGTTTGACGCCACACTACACACCGGGTTTTCTTCAATGATACAAGGTCAATTATAACAGTTACCTCACTGACAACCTCACTGACAGGATTAGTGTAACAGGTAGTGTTCACTCCTAAAAGAGGAGAGGTCCTGGTCTTAATAGACAATCTCAAATAATTTGGTTACTTTGGCAACTCCTTTTATTATAAGAATTCTAGTCTTCTTCTATTATTTTTCAACACTTCCAGTCTCTGTAGACCATGTCAATCTATGGCCTACCAGCCCACCGTTTCTCTGAGGCCTTACTGTATTTCAGTGAGATGTCTGCTACTCCATATGATAATGTCTTAAGGTGGTTCTGTAGGCCTGAACTCTGGCATGTGCCCTGAATATTGTCTGGCTGTCTCATCGACTCAGCCCTGCTAGAGATCAGAGATCAGGGGAAACCCCATCTGCACCCTGCTCTATTTCCCTTTACCAAAAACTCCCCTTCCTCTTCCTCCTCTCCCCTTCACTACACACCCAGGCCCATTCACTCTCATCTGGACACATATACAATAAATTAGGTTGTGTCTGCTTCCTGTCCACAACCAGGAAACAGTATCATAACAGATTGGTTTGGTTTACCAGTGAAGGAGATACACGTGTGTGTGTGGGTGTGTAGGGGGGTTAGATTGTAAGAAAAATAACCTTAATTGAGAATGCTCATTGACATTGGCAATCCTGTAGCGTGAGATTGAGGTAGATTGAGTTCAATTGAGGCCTGTAGTCTCAGTCTGAGAAAATTCAGATCTTCTTACCGGTGTTGCACAGAAGTCTTCCTGAAGGCCACTGAATGGGTCTGGAGAGGCAAGGTCCACTGATATACTAAGAATACACACACATAAGGAGTTCAAAAACACACTAAGGCAGACACACACAAAATGACACTGGATGTAAAGTCCCTGCCTGTACTCACTGTGAAGTGTTGATGTCTCCATCTGTTTTATTGCTCAGCTGCTCCAGGCAGTTGACAAACACCTGGAATAGATGTTACAGGTCAGCATCACAGAGACAGGTCAGTGTCACAGAGACAGGTCAGCGTCACAGAGACAGGTCAGCGTCACAGAGACAGGTCAGCGTCACAGAGACAGGTCGGCGTCACAGAGACAGGTCGGCGTCACAGAGACAGGTCGGCGTCACAGAGACAGGTCAGTCACTCAGACAACAGTAACAGTCGACTATATTAAAAAGGAGTGGGGTGAATGGACTGCACTGTAAACCTACAGTAAACTACATATAACGTGTCGGAAACAGGCCTGTGGGCCAAAACCACCCTGCAAAGAAATGGTTTGTTGTAAAAAAAATAGTCATGTGATCATGCCTCAATGTAATCAAGGTATAAAATTATATTTTTCATTTTAAATACAATCTATTTTTGGGCTTAGTTGTGGTCAATTTTCAGTGTTCAAATGATTTGAATTATATTCTATCCCGCTGACCATCCACTCAGTCAAAAATCAGCACGCGGCTGAATGTAGTTGTCTACCCCTGACCTATAATCTGTAGGGATTCCTATGGTGTAATCCTAGTCGCGTATCTACTCTGTACCATAAAGTACCTTATCCTTAGAGCTTTTTCACCTGCTCTTGAACCTGCTCAGAAAGTACAAGTCTACAATAATTAATACATTTCAACTGAATTTGTGCACTGTAGACCTACAGTAAACTACTAGTAAACTGTAGATATTCCTATGGCGAAATATGATGTAATCCTTATCTTTACTCTATAGTACTATACCTTCATGATCCTCTCACAGTGCTTCCGGGTCCATTCCTGCTACAAATGTAAAAGGCTACAATAATCTAAGGGCCGGTGTCCCGGACATAGATGAAGCCTAATCCAGTACTAAAAAGCATTCTTAATGGAGATTCTCCATTGAAGGTGCCTTTTCAGTCCAGGACTAGTCTTAATCTGTGTCCTGGAAACCATTCCTAAATGCCTACTGAATTTGAGCATTGTAGCAATAAACTATCTGTGACCCTTCACTAGAGTGAAATATACTGTAAACCTATTCTCTTGTGACAGTAGTACCATAAATTCATGCTAACTACAGTACCAGTAAACTGAAGGGATACCTATGTTGAACTATACTGTAATCTTAATCTCTACTCTGTATTATTGTGGTGAAATATTGTGTAAACCTAGTCTGTAGTGACTGTACAGTACCCTCATGATGTGCACACAGAGCTCTGAGGCTTGATCTTGGGCCTGATCCAACTGGAGGATCTGAAGACAGGAGGGGAAGGTGAGACAGCACACTGCACACAACCAATTATCACGCAGTATTGTGGTCCAATACACCACCATTCATACTGAACAAAAATATAAATACAACATGTAAGGTGTTGGTCCCACGTTTCATGAGCTGAAAAAACAAAATCCCCAAAAATGTCCCTTGCGCACAAAAAGCTTATTTCTCTCCAATTTTGTGCACAAATTTGTTTACATCCCTGTTAATGAGCATTTCTCCTTTGCCAAGATAATCTATCCACCTGACAGGTGTGGCATATCAAGAAGCTGAATAAACAGCATGATCATTACACACACCTTGTGATGTGGACAATAAAAGGCCACTCTAAAATATGCAGTTTTGTCACAGATGTCTCAAGTTGAGGGAGCATGCAATTGGCATGCTGACTGCAGGAATGTCCACCCGAGCTGTTGCCAGAGAATTTCATGTTAATTTCTCTACCATAAGCCGCCTCCAACATCGTTTTAAAGAATTTGTCAGTACATCCAACAGGCCTCACAACCGCAGACCACGTGTAACCACGCCAGCATAGTACCTCCACATATGGCTTCTTCATCTGCGGGTTCGTCTGAGACCAGCCACCAGGACAGCTGATGAAATTGTTGGTTTGTACAACCGAATCATATCTGCACAAACTGTCAGAAACTGTCTCAGGGAAGCTCATCTGCATGTTCGTCGTCCTCACCAGGGTCTTGACTTGACTGCAGTTTGGCGTCATAACCGACTTCAGTGGGCAAATGCTCACCTTGCCACTGGCATGCTGGAGAAGTGTGCTCTTCGCGGATTAATCCGGTTTCAACTGTACCGGGCAGATGGCAGACAGTGTGTATGGTGTCGTGTGGGCGAGCGGTTTGCTGATGTCAATGTTGTGAACAGAGTGCCCCATGGTGGTGGTTGGGTTATGGTATGTGCAGACATAAGCTATGGACAATGAACACAATTGCATTTTATCGATGGCAATTTGAATGCACAAAGATACCGTGATGAGATCCTGAGGCCCATTGTCTTGTCATTCATCCACTGCCATCAACCGTGCATTATCAGCATGATAATGCACGGCCCCATGTCGCAAGGATCTCTACACAATTCCTGGAAGTTGAACATCTCCCAGTTCTTCCATGGCCTGCATTCTCACCAGACATTGAGCATGTTTTGGATGCTCTGGATCGATGTGCACGACAGCGTGTTCCAGTTCCCACAATCCACAGGCCACAATCAACAGCCTGATCAACTCCACGCAAAGGAGACGTGTCGTGCTGCATGAGGCAAAAGGTGTTCACACCAGATACGGACTGGTTCTCTGATCCACGCCCCTACCATATTTATTAAGGTATTCGTGACCACCAGATGCATATCTGTAATCCCAGTCATGTGAAATCCATATATTAGAGCCTAATGAATGTATTCATGTCCTTATATGAACTGTAACTCAGTAAAATCTTTGAAATTGTTGCATGTTGCATTTATATGATTGTTCAGTGCAATTCACATACATAAAAAGAGTAGTTCACATAGATGAATGAGGTTCTGTTATAGTGTGTGTTCCTTACATTGACCTCTCCAGGTTTGGTCTCCATGGGTTCTTTGAGTGACTGCAGCATCTGCACCATGCACTGCTCAAACTGGGCTGGCTGCACACGACACAACACACAAATCAGATATATAGATTTTACCATGTCATATTTTTCATCATATCTTACTATAAAATAAATAATGATATATCACAAAGTATAGTAAATATAACTTTACCAAGCTGGTGATTCCTTCATTGTCTACAACCCAGTCCTCTTTCTCTGCAAGCCTTTTGACATCTGACAAAATGCACACACCAACATAAATCACTGTAGGGGCAACAAATGTGTGCTTTTGCCATTTCCCATTATTTTTGATCACTATCAAATTAAATAATGATATTACATACTCATGAACAAGTGAAGAGCCATGATCAGTTCACATGACATTTTAAATAGAACTGTTTGGTAGAAGACCACAAAAGAAAGTGAAATGACCCTCTAAACTAGTGAATGACTACCTTCAAAACCACATGAGCTGTTACTATCAACCTGAGTTTCTATAGATCTAGGGCCACAGTCAGAATGACCAACAGAGTTTAACCACAAAACCCCCTTTCACAAACACTTTCTTTCACTTTCTTTCACTAACCTCACCTTACCTAACCCACCTCTGCCCCTTTCTCCATCTCTTTCCTCCTTCTGCCCCTTTCTTCCAGACAGTGATGTCTCAGGTCCCCTTTCCTCTTCCTTCCTTCCTCCGATCTCCTCCCTCCCTCCCATATCTCCTTCTCTCTTACTCTTTGCGGTGTGGTGCAGGGAGACCTGTAGACAGTGATGTCTCAGTTCCCATCCCCTCCCTCCCCTCCCTCCCCTCCTCCCTCACCCCCTGCGGTGTGGTGCAGGGTGACCAGTAGACAGTGATGTCTCAGCTCCAACAGTAGATCCTGGATCACCTGCAGCAGATCATTAGGGATCTCCAGAGCAACCAGAGCTTCAAAAATGATTCTGAGAGACGAGAGAGACGAGAGAGAGGAGAGACGAGAGAGGAGAGAGGCAAGAGCGAGAAAGTTTTAGTGGAGGAGGGATTGAGGGTCTAGAATATGGGGGATAAAGTCATTGACACACACATGCTCGCACAAACACACATTAGAGTGAGGTGTCCATACCTGACAGTGTGTACGACACAAGAGTGAGGTGTCCATACCTGACAGTGTGTACGACACAAGAGTGAGGTGTCCATATCTGACAGTGTGTACGACACAAGAGTGAGGTGTCCATATCTGACAGTGTGTACGACACTAGAGTGAGGTGTGCATACCTGACAGCGTGTATCAAATAAAATAAAAATGTATTTGTCAAATGCGCCGAATACAATACAAGGTGTAGACCTTACAGTGAAATGCTTTCTTACAAGCCCTTGACCAACAGTGCAAAAAAAAAAAAAATAGAAGAGTAAAAAAATAAGAAATAAAAACAACAAATAATTGTAGAGCAGCAGTAAAATAACAATAGCAAGGCTATATACAGGGGCTACCGTTACAGAGTCAATGTGCACCTATTAGTCGAGATAACAAGTTGAAGTCGGAAGTATACATACACCTTAGCCAAATACATTTAAACTTAGTTTCACAATTCCTGATATTTAACTCCAGTAAAAAGTACCTGTCTTAGGTCAGTTAGGATCACCACATCATTTTAAGAATGGGAAATGAAAGAAATAAAAGCTGAAATAAATCATTCTCTCTACTATTATTCTGACATCACATTCCCAGTGGGTCAGAAGTTTACATACACTTAATTAGTATTTCGTAGCATTGCCTTTAAATTGTTTAACTTGGGTGAAACGTTTTGGGTAACCTTCCACAAGCTTCCCACAATAAGTTGGGTGAATTTTGGCCCATTCCTCCTGACAGAGCTGGTGTAACTGAGTCAGGCCTCCTTGCTCGCACATGCTTTTTCAGTTCTGCCCACACATTTTCTATGGGATTGAGGTCAGGGCTTTGTGATGGCCACACAAATACCTTGACTTTGTTGTCCTTAAGCCATTTTGCCACAGCTTTGGAAGTATGCTTGGGGTCATTGTCCATTTGGAAGACCCATTTGCGACCAAGCGTAATTTCTTGACTGATGTCTTGAGATGTTGCTTCAATATATCCACATAATTTTCCGCCTCATGATGCCATCTATTTTGTGAAGTGCACCAGTTCCTCCTGCAGCAAAGCACCCACACAATATGATGCTGCCACCCCTGTGCTTCACAGTTGGGATGGTGTTCTTCAGCTTGCAAGCCTCCCCCTTTTTCCTCCAAACATAACAATGGTCATTATGGCCAAACATTTCTATTTTTGTTACATCAGACCAGAGGACATTTCTAAAAAAAAGTACGATCGTTGTCCCCATGTGCAGTTGCAAACCGCAGTCTGGCTTTTTTATGGCGGTTTTGGAGGAGTGGCGTCTTCCTTGCTGAGCGGCCTTTCAGGTTATATCGATATAGGACTTGTTTTACTGTGGATATAGATACTTTTGTACATGTTTTCTCCAGCATCTTCACAAGGTCCTTTGCTGTTGTTCTGGGATTGATTTGCGTTTTTCGCACCAAAGTACGTTCATCTCTAGGAGACAGAACATGTCACCTTCCTGAGTGGTATGATGGCTGCGTGGTCCCATGGTGTTTATACTTGCGCACTATTGTTTGTACAGATGAACGTGGTACCTTCATGCATTTTAAAATTGTTCCCAAGGATGAACCAGACTTGTGGAGATCTACCATTTTTTTTCCTGAGGTTTTGGCTGATTTATTTTTAATTTCTCATGATGTCAAGCAAAGAGGCACTGAGTTTGAAGGTAGGCCTTGAAACACATCCACAGGTACACCTCCAATTGACTCAAGTTATGTCAATTAGCCTATCAGAAGCTTCTAAAGCCATGACATCCTTTTCTGGAATTTTCCAAGCTGTTTAAAGGCACAGTCAACTTAGTATACAGTGGGGCAAAAGAGTATTTAGTCAGCCACCAATTGTGCAAGTTCAGTGTGTCCCGCCAGCTGTATGTTATTCATGTTGTCGTTCAGTCACGACTCAATGAAACATAGGATATTGCAGTTTTTAATGTCCTGTTGGTAGGATATACGTGCTTGTAGTTTGTCTATTTTATTATCCAATGTACGTTGGCTGATAGGACCAATGGTAAATGCAAATTACCCATTCGCTGCCGGACCCTTACAAGGCACCCCGACCTTCATCCTCGATATCCCTGACTCTTTCTCCAGCGAATGACGGGGATGAGGGACTTGTCGGGTGTCTGGAGTAAATACCTCTCGTCCGACTAGTTAAAGAACAAATCGTCTTTCAATACGAGGTGAGTAATCGCTGTCCTGATTTCTATAAACTTTTTTTGGTCATAAGAGACGGTGGCAGAAACAATATGTTCAAAAAAAGTTACAAATAATATGAAAAAACACACACAATAGCACAATTGGTTAGGAGACCTTAAAACTGCAGCCATTCTCTCTGGCGCCATTGTCAATACACTAGAGCGAGGTGTACCTGACAGTGTGTATGACCTGTGTGAGCCAGGGTCCAGTGAGTTCAGTCTTACTCTCCCAGCCACCATACAGCCTCAGCTCCAGCTCAGTCAGAGTAGAGGGGAGGAGAGCACCTCTCACCAGCTTCACCAGGCGATGGGTCACCTCCTCAATCATTTTCTACAGACATATCAAATATATAACACAAACCATTTCAGGAAGTAAAACTACACACAGAAAGAGAGTCTTCTGAGGTTTACCAAAAGTATATCTAACTCAACAAAACGTACCTTAAAGTCGTTCTGTCTCTGTCTGGCATTCTTCTTCGATTTCTCCACCTGGCCAGATTTCTCACCAGTCTGTTTAAAAAACAACAGACACAGTGCTTGAGGACTGATATAGGTGTGTACAGAGAGTATGTGTATATGTTTGTGTGTGTGTACCTCGCTGAAGAGGCTGCCATTGACGTAAGAGATCCAGAGCTTCCAGAAGTTGGGCAGCTGGCCAATCACCACGTCCGACAGCTTCTCCACAAACTGCACCTGCTGGGGCGTCTCATAACGCCAGGCTACAACACAAACAGGAGACAGACCACAGGTAGACAGGTTACAGGCAGACAGGTTACAGAGGGACAAGAGAATGGAGTGGAGTAATATAGTGTTGTACATAAAGTATAGTTCACGATGAAGCGTTACAAATCTACATTGTCCACAACACAGGTTGAGAATCGCTGGTAGTGTGTGTATAGACGGCATCCCTCGCCACGTCCTCAGAGTATACACAGACCAGCTGGCTGGAGTGTTTACGGACATATTCAATCTCTCCCTATCCAGTCTGCTGTCCCCACTTGCTTCAAGATGTCTAACATTGTTCCTGTACCCAAGAAAGCAAAGGTAACTGAATTAAATTACTATCGCCCCGTAGCATTCACTTATGTCATCATGAAGTGCTTTGAGGGGCTAGTTAAGGTTAATATCTACCTTACCGGACACCCTAGACCCACTTCAATTTGCTTACCACCCCAATAGATCCACAGACGATGCAATCGCCATCGCACTGCACACTGTCATACGGGCCAGCAGTGGGACGGGACCGCAGTGTAGCAGGTGGAAAGCTTCAAGTTCCTTGGCGTACACATCACTGACGATCTGAAATGGTCCACCCACACAGACAGTGTGGCGAAGAAGGCGCAACAGGGCCTCTTCAACATCAGGAGGCTGAAGAAATTTGGCTTGGCACCTAAAACCCTCACAAACCTTTACAGATGCACAATTGAGAGCACACCCTCGGGCTGTATTACCGCCTGGTACGGCAACTGCACCGCCCGCAACCGCAGGGCTCTCCAGGCGGTAGTGCGTTCTGCCCAACGTATCACTGGGCGTAAACTACCTGCCCTCCATGACACCTACAGCACCCGATGTCACAGGAAGGCCAACAAAAATCAACAAGGACAACAACCACCCGAGCCATCATCCAGAAGGCGAGATCAGTACAGGTACATCAAAGCTGGGACCGACAGACAGCTTCTATCTCAAGGCCAGCAGACTGTGAAATAGCCATCACTAGGCGGCTTCCACACGGTTACGTAACCCTGCACCTTAGGGGCTGCTTCCCCACTTACATAGACTTGAAATCACCAGCCACTTAATAATGGAACACTAGTCACTTTAATAATGTTTGCATATTTTGCCTTTATACTCATCTCATATAATGTATTCTGTTCTACTGTATTTTAGTCTATGCCACTCTGACATTGCTCATCCTAATATTTAAATATTCCTTAATTCCATTATTTTACTTTGTATGTATTGTTGTGAATTGTTAGATATTACTGCACTGTTGGAGCTAGAAACACAAGCATTTCGCTACAACCGCAATAACATCTGCTAAAAATGTGTATGTGACACATTTGACTTGATATATTGTTATACTGTACTGTAATCAAATCAAACTTTATTTGACACGTGTGCAGAATACAACAAGTGTAGACCTTACCGTGAAATGCTTACTTACAAGCCCTTAACCAACAGCGCAGTTCAAGAAGAGTTGAGAAAATATTGACCAAATAAACTAAAGTTTAAAAAAATGTAAGTGACACAATAAAATAACAATAACGAGGCTATATACACAGGGTACCGGTACCGAGTCAATTTGCGGGGGTACAGGTTAGTCGAGGTAATTTGTACATATAGGTAGGGGTGAAGTGACTATGCATAGATAATAAACTGCGAGTAGCAGCAGTGTACAAAACAAATGGGGGGGGGGGGGGGTTCAATGTAAATATTCCGGTGGCCATTTGATTAATTGTTCAGCAGTCTTATGGCTTGGGGTAGAAGCTGTTAAGGAGCCTTTTGATCCTAGACAAATTGAGCTCCCGAGTGGCGCAGCATTCTAAGGCTGTATCACAACCGACCGTGATTGGGAGGCCCATAGGACTCCCAATCCCAGCGTCGTCCAGGGTTTTGCCGGTGTAGGCCGTCATTGTAAATAAGAATTTGTTCTTCACTGACTTGCCTAGTTAAATAAAGGTTAAATAAAAACACCTATCTATATATATATATATATATATATAAACTCAGCAAAAAAATAAACGGCCCTTTTTCAGGACCCTGTCTTTCAAAGATAATTCGTAAAAATCCAAATAACTTCACAGATCTTCATTGTAAAGGGTTTAAACACTGTTTCCCATGCTTGTTCAATGAAACAAACATTTAATGAACATGCACCTGTGGAACGGTCATTAAGACACTAACAGCTTACAGACGGTAGGCAATTTAGGTTACAGTTATGAAAGTTAGGACACTAAAGAGGCCTTTCTACTGATGGAAAAATACCAAAAGAAAGATGCCCAGGGTCCCTGCTAATCTGCGTGAATGTGCCTTAGGCATGCTGCAAGGAGGCATGAGGACTGCAGATGTGAGACGCCTAAGACAGCGCAACAGGGAGACAGGACAGACAGCTGATCGTTCTCGCAGTGGCACACCACGTGTAATAACACCTGCACAGGATCGGTACATCTGAAAATCAAACCTGTGGGACAGTTACAGGATGGCAACAACAACTGCCTGAGTTACACCAGGAACGCACAATCCCTCCATCAGTGCTCAGACTGTAGGCTGAGAGAGGCTGGACTGAGGGCTTGTAGGCCTGTTGTAAGGCAGGTCCTCACCAGACATCAATGGCAACAAAGTCGCCTATGGGCACATACCCACCGTCGCTGGACCAGACAGGACTGGCAAAAAGTGCTCTTCACTGACGAGTCGCAGTTTTGTCTCACCAGGGGTGATGGTCGGATTTGCGTTTATCGTCGAAGGAAAGTGCATTACACCGAGGCCTTTACTCTGGAGCGGGATCGATTTGGAGGTGGAGGGTCCGTCATGGTCTGGGGCGGTGTGTCACAGCATCATCGGACTGAGCTTGTTGTAATTGCAGGTAATCTCAACGCTGTGCATTTACAGGGAAGACATCCTCCTCCCTCATGTGGTACCCTTCCTGCAGGATGATCCTGACATGACCCTCCAGCATGACAATGCCACCAGCCATACTGCTTGTTCTGTGCGTGATTTCCTGCAAGACAGGAATGTCAGTGTTCTGCCATGGCCAGCAAAGAGCCCGGATCTCAATCCCATTGAGCACGTCTGGGACCTGTTGGATCGGAGGGTGAGGGCTAGGGCCATTCCCCCCAGAAATGTCTGGGAACTTGCAGGTGCCTTGGTGGAAGAGTGGGGTAACATCTCACAGCAAGAACTGGCAAATCTGGCGCAGTCCATGAGGAGGAGATGCACTGCAGTACTTAATGCAGCTGGTGGCCACACCAGATATTGACTGTTACTTTTGATTTTGACCCCCCTTTTTTGTTCAGGGACACATTATTCAATTTCTGTTAGTCACATGTCTGTGGAACTTGTTCAGTTAATGCCTCAGTTGTTGAATCATGTTTTTTTCATACAAATATTTACACATTACGTTTGCTGAAAATAAACGCAGTTGACAGTGAGAGGACATTTCTTTTTTTGCTCAGTTTATATAGTGTAGCTAGTGTTACTCACTGCTGGGGCGGGGGGTACGCAGACTGCACCCCCTCTTCAGAGAAGCTGTGTCCCTGATCCTGCTGAGGGCCGACGGGCGAGGGTCCCCCTCTAGATCCAGGGCTATGGCCCCCAACCCCACTGAGATGGCGAAATAGAGGGAGAGGGGTAGGGAGAGACAGAGAGAGAGAGAGAAAGAGAGAGAGAGAGTGAGAGAGAACCCACAGGATCAAATACTTGAGAGATTAAATCAACCGTTTTCATAATAACTCCACATTCCTCAATAATCTCAGCAGGCTTTCACACCAAACAATCCCCTCCTCCTTTCTTTATTTGTCTTCTGATCCATCTCTCCCCTTGCCGGCGATGCAGAGAATGCCCCGTTGTTTCAGAGTGATGAGCGAGAGAGGAGGAGGAGAAGGGAGCAAAGGGGAGCTGAAGAGAGGGCAGTGGGTTTGTACAAGGCAGAGGTGAATTCAGTTTAGCTGGGCAGAGTGATGTCTGTTGGATCTGGGACAGATTACGCTGGCCTGATCAGGCCACTTACTGCGCTCCAGTCTCCACTAGATGGGGAAAGAGAGCTACAGTGCTGCTCTCCACGAGATGGGACATTACTAGTTACCACAGCCACAAAGTCAGAAAGCCCGCCAACTCAATCAATCAGATGAGGCAGTGTATGCTGGCTCAGAAAGCCCGCCTACCTGACCAATCAGATGAGGGAGAGTGACGTTGCGTATTCCGGATTGCGGAAAAGGCTTCATTTTCGCCTAAGAGTCGAGTTCAAGTTTGAGGACCAAATAGAAAAATACACTATATGACCATTAGTATGTGGACACATGTTCATCGAATATCTCATTCCAAAATCCTGTGCACTAATATGGAGTTGGTCCTCCCTTTGCTGCTATAACAGCCTCCACTCTTCTGGGAAGGCTTTTCACTAGAAGTTGGAACATTGCTGCAGGGACTTGCTTCCATTGACACTTTTCGGGTTACTATATGACTCCATATGTGTTATTTCATAGTTTTGATGTCTTCACTATTATTCTACAATGTAGGAAATAGTACAAATAAAGAAAAACCCTTGAATGAGTATTTGTGTCCAAACTTATGACTGGTACTGTGTGTGTGTATATATATATATATATATATATATATATATATATATATACACAGTGCCTTGCGAAAGTATTCGAACCCCTTGAACTTTGCGACCTTTTGCCACATTTCAGGCTTCAAACATAAAGATATTAAACTGATTTTTTTTGTGAAGAATCAACAACAAGTGGGACACAATTATGAAGTGGAACGACATTTATTGGATATTTCAAACTTTTTTAACAAATCAAAAACTGAAAAATTGGGCGTGCAAAATTATTCAGCCCCCTTATGTTAATACTTTGTAGCGCCACCTTTTGCTGCGATTACAGCTGTAAGTCGCTTGGGGTATGTCTCTATCAGTTTTGCACATCGAGAGACTGACATTTTTTCCCATTCCTCCTTGCAAAACAGCTCGAGCTCAGTGAGGTTGGATGGAGAGCATTTGTGAACAGCAGTTTTCAGTTCTTTCCACAGATTCTCGATTGGATTCAGGTCTGGACTTTGACTTGGCCATTCTAACACCTGGATATGTTTATTTTTAAACCATTCCATTGTAGATTTTGCTTTATGTTTTGGATCATTGTCTTGTTGGAAGACAAATCTCCGTCCCAGTCTCAGGTCTTTTGCAGACTCCATCAGGTTTTCTTCCAGAATGGTCCTGTATTTGGCTCCATCCATCTTCCCATCAATTGTAACCATCTTCCCTGTCCCTGCTGAAGAAAAGCAGGCCCAAACCATGATGCTGCCACCACCATGTTTGACAGTGGGGATGGTGTGTTCAGCTGTGTTGCTTTTACGCCAAACATAACGTTTTGCATTGTTGCCAAAAAGTTCAATTTTGGTTTCATCTGACCAGAGCACCTTCTTCCACATGTTTGGTGTGTCTCCCAGGTGGCTTGTGGCAAACTTTAAACAACACTTTTTATGGATATCTTTAAGAAATGGCTTTCTTCTTGCCACTCTTCCATAAAGGCCAGATTTGTGCAATATACGACTGATTGTTGTCCTATGGACAGAGTCTCCCACCTCAGCTGTAGATCTCTGCAGTTCATCCAGAGTGATCATGGGCCTCTTGGCTGCATCTCTGATCAGTCTTCTCCTTGTATGAGCTGAAAGTTTAGAGGGACGGCCAGGTCTTGGTAGATTTGCAGTGGTCTGATACTCCTTCCATTTCAATATTATCGCTTGCACAGTGCTCCTTGGGATGTTTAAAGCTTGGGGAATCTTTTTGTATCCAAATCCGGCTTTAAACTTCTTCACAACAGTATCTCGGACCTGCCTGGTGTGTTCCTTGTTCTTCATGATGCTCTCTGCGCTTTTAACGGACCTCTGAGACTATCACAGTGCAGGTGCATTTATACAGAGACTTGATTACACACAGGTGGATTGTATTTATCATCATTAGTCATTTAGGTCAACATTGGATCATTCAGAGATCCTCACTGAACTTCTGGAGAGAGTTTGCTGCACTGAAAGTAAAGGGGCTGAATAATTTTGCACGGCCAATTCTTCAGTTTTTGATTTGTTAAAAAAGTTTGAAATATCCAATAAATGTCATTCCACTTCATGATTGTGTCCCACTTGTTGTTGATTCTTCACAAAAAAAATACAGTTTTATATCTTTATGTTTGAAGCCTGAAATGTGGCAAAAGGTCGCAAAGTTCAAGGGGGCCGAATACTTTCGCAAGGCACTGTATATACACACACACACTACCGTTCAAAAGTTTGGGGTCACTTAGAAATGTCCTCGTTTTTGAAAGAAAAGCAATTTTTTTTGTCCATTAAAATAACATTAATTTGATCAGAAATACAGCGTAGACATTGTTAATGTTGTAAATTACTATTGTAGCTGGAAACGGCTGATTTTAATGGAACATCTACATAGGCGTACAGAGGCCAATTATCAGCAACCATCTCTCCTGTGATCTAATGGCACGTTGTGTTAGCTAATTCAAGTTTATCATTTTAAAAGGCTAATTGATCATTAGAAAACCCTTTTGCAATTATTTTAGCACAGCTGAAAACTGTTGTTCTGATTAAAGAAGCTATAAAACTGACCTTTAAACTAGTTGAGTATCTGGAGCATCAAAGTTTATTTGTTACGTGCGCCGAATACAACAGGTGTAGGTAGACCTTACAGTGGAATGCTTACTTACAGGCTCTAACCAACAGTGTAAAAAAAGGTATTAGGTGAACAATATAAGTAACGAAATAAAAACAACAGTAAAAATACAGTGAAAAATAACAGTAGCGAGGTCTCTCAGCATTTGTGGGTTCGATGACAGGCTCAAAATGTCCAGAAACAAAAGTACTTTCTTCTGAAACTCGTCAGTCTATTCTTGTTCTGAGAAATGAAAGCTATTCCTTGCGAGAAATTGCCCAGAAACTGAAGATCCCATACAACGCTGTGTACTACTCCCTTCACAGATCAGAGAAAACTGGCTCTAAACAGAATAGAAAGAGGAGTGGGAGGCCCCGGTGCACAACTGAGCAAGAGGACAAGTACATTAGAGTGTCTAGTTTGAGAAGCAGATGCCTCACAAGTCCTCAACTGGCAGCTTCATTATATAGTACCCACAAAACACCAGCCTCAACGTCAACAGTGAAGAGGCCACCCCGGGAAGCTGGCCTTTTAGGCAGAGTTCCTCTGTCCAGTGTCTGTGTTCTTTAACCCATCTTAGTCTTTTTTATTGGCCAGTCTGAGATATGTTTTTTCTTTGCAACTTTGCCTAGAAGGCCAGCATCCCGGAGTCACCTAATGTACTTGTCTACTTGCTCAGTTGTGCACCGGGGCCTCCCACTCCTCTTTCTATACTGGTTAGAGCCAGTTTGCGCTGTTCTGTGAAGGGAGTAGACAAAATGAAAGTCAGGGTAAAGTACTGATAGAAACAACACCACTAGAACGCCTACAGATCCTTTACTGTAAATGCAGTAAGAAAAAGAGCTGACTTATTTCCAAAACATGACACACTCGCTCTGTTGTGGTCAGTGAGCTTGGTGAATCCCCCAGATTGAAGGGCTGCAGGCTGACTGTGCACAAGCACTAACCAAACCCTTCCATCTACAAATGTTAGTAAACTACAAGGTGAGTCAGATAAACCAGGAAAGAGACCATAAGCACCCTTCAGAGAAGCACACAATCTTTCATACACACACATTTATACACACATACAGGGCCTTCAGAAAGTATTCACCCTGTACTTTTGCACATTTTGTTGTGTTACAGCCGAATTTAAAATGGATTACATTTAGATTTTGTGTCAATGATCTACACAAAATACCCCATAACGTCAAAGTGGAATTATGTTTTTTAGAAATGAATTAATAAAAAATGAAAAGCTAAAATGTCTTCAGTCAATAAGTATTCAACACTTGTTATGGCAAGCCTAAATTAGTTCAGGAGTAAAAATGTGCTTAACAAGTCACAGAATAAGTTGCATGGACTCTGTGTGCAATAGTAGTGTTTAACCTGTTTTAAATTACTACCCCATCTCTGTACTCCACACAAACAATTAGCTATAAGGTCTCTCTGTCGAGCAGTGAATTTCAAGTACAAATTCAACCTCAAAGACCAGGGAGGTTTTCCAATGTTTCGCAAAGAAGGAGACCTACTGGTAGATGGCATTGAATATCCCTTAGAGCATGGTGAAGTTATTAATTACACTTTGGATGGTGTATCAATACACCCAGTCACTACAAAGATACAGGTGGACTCAGTTGCCGGAGAGGAAGGAAACCGCTCAGGGATTTCACCATGAGGCCAATGGTAACTTTAGAACAGTAACAGAGTTTAATGGCTGTCAGAGGAGATAACTGAGGATGGACTAAACAACATTGTAGTTACTCCACAATAGTAACATAACACACTCTTCATATTTTCAAGCATGGTGGTGGCTGTATTATGGTATGGGTACGCTTGTCATCGGCAAGGACTAGGGAGTTTTGACTTAAATCGGCTTGAAAATCTATGGAAAGACTTGAAAATAGCTGTCTAGCAATGATGAACAACCAACTTGCATTTTTACTCTTCAGTCATTTAGCACAGCATTTGCCAAACTCGGTCCTGGGGCCACCCTGGGTGTACGTTTTAGTTTTCGTCCTAGTACTACACCGCTGATTCAAATACCCAGCGCATAACTGATTTAGCAGACGCTCTTATGCAGAGCAATTAAGGTTAAGTACCTTGCTCAAGGGCACATCAACAGATTTTTCATCTAGTCTGCTCGGGAATTTTCTTCCACTTTGGCATTACATAATATTTTGTGTAGATCGTTGACAAAAGATGACAAATCCATTTTAATCCCAATTTGTAATACAACAACATCTGGAAAAAGGTGGAGAGAGGTGATTACTTTCTGAAGGCACTGTATGTTTGGAAGTACATATTTAAGCATGCACACAACCCACACGCACAAAGACGCAAAGCAATGGGCACACAGACAGAGATTCTGCACATATGGAGTCTCTCTCTCTCTCTCTCTCTCTCTCTCTCTCTCTCTCTCTCTCTCTCTCTCTCTCTCTCTCTCTCTCTCTCTCTCTCTCTCTCTCTCTCTCTCTCTCTCTCTCTCTCTCTCTCTCTCTCTCTCTCTCTCTCTCTCTCTCTCTCTCTCTCTCTCTCTCTCTCTCTCTCTCTCTCTCTCTCTCTCTCTCTCTCTCTCTCTCTCTCTCTCTCTCTCTTAGAAAGAGGGATCAGAGCTGTTGCTGTTGATACAGGTGTTGGGTGAACCCTTTCCCATGGTGTCCAGTGTGTGGGTGTGCCTACTTATATAATGAATATGAGTTTGGGGGGGCTAAAATGACGAAACATTAAAGCTTTAAACCTCTCACTAAAAGCCTCACTCATACATAAATTATACTTAAACCCCAAATGGTTCTCCAGTACATTATTAAGAAAGGCTCATCTGTTGTTCAAAAACTACATTTTTGCCTTTATACAGATTACAACTTCTCTCTAATTGAACATTTAATTTTGTTTTAATGATCGCCCTTTCTTGAACAAGCCATACAAATCTGGTTACAATTTTACCCTCCAGAAAAGATAGAACAAATACTACAACAAATGTTATGGTTAAACTCAAATATACTCATTAATAAAAACACATTCCGTATGGAACATTTTTATAATATTTATTAACAATATAATGAATATAAACGGTGGACTTTTCACATATGCAGCTATCGAAAATATATGAGAATGTCTGCTCAAAAGAAACTTAGAACCAACTGATTGTAGCATTACCACAAAAATGGAGGCAAGTAGAAAAGGGAGAAGGTAAGGAACTGCCATATACAGTGGGGCAAAAAAGTATTTAGTCAGCCACCAACTGTGCAAGTTCTCCCACTTAAAAAGATGAGAGAGGCCTGTAATTTTCATCATAGGTACACTTCAACTATGACAGACAAAATGAGAAAAAAAATCCAGAAAATCACATTGTAGGATTTTTTATTTATTTATTTGCAAATTATGGTGGAAAACAAGTATTTGATCACCTACAAACAAGCAAGATTTCTGGCTCTCACAGACCTGTAAACTTCTTCTTTCAGAGGCTCCTCTGTCCTCCACTCATTACCTGTATTAATGGCACCTGTTTGAACTTGTTATCAGTATAAAAGACACCTGTCCACAACCTCAAACAGTCACACTCCAAACTCCACTATGGCCAAGACCAAAGATCTGTCAAAGGACACCAGAAACAAAATTGTAGACCTGCACCAGGCTGGGAAGACTGAATCTGCAATAGGTAAGCAGCTTGGTTTGAAGAAATCAACTGTGGGAGCAATTATTAGGAAATGGAAGACATACAAGACCACTGATAATCTCCCTCGATCTGGGGCTCCACGCAAGATCTCACCCCGTGGGGTCAAAATGATCACAAGAACAGTAAGCAAAAATCCCAGAACCACACGGGGGGACCTAGTGAATGACCTGCAGAGAGCTGGGACCAAAGTAACAAAGCCTACCATCAGTAATACACTACGCCGCCAGGGACTCAAATCCTGCAGTGCCAGACGTGTCCCCCTGCTTAAACCAGTACATGTCCAGGCCCATCTGAAGTTTGCTAGAGAGCATTTGGATGATCCAGAAGAAGATTGGGAGGATGTCATATGGTCAGATGCAACCAAAATATAACTTTTTGGTAAAAACTCAACTGGTCATGTTTGGAGGACAAAGAATGCTGAGTTGCATCCAAAGAACACCATACCTACTGTGAAGCATGGGGGTGGAAACATCATGCTTTGGGACTGTTTTTCTGCAAAGGGACCAGGACGACTGATCCGTGTAAAGGAAAGAATGAATGGGGCCATGTATCGTGAGATTTTGAGTGAAAACCTCCTTCCATCAGCAAGGGCATTGAAGATGAAACGTGGCTGGGTCTTCCAGCATGACAATGATCCCAAACACACCGCCCGGGCAATGAAGGAGTGGCTTCGTAAGAAGCATTTCAAGGTCCTGAAGTGGCCTAGCCAGTCTCCAGATCTCAACCCCAAAGAAAATCTTTGGAGGGAGTTGAAAGTCCGTGTTGCCCAGCAACAGCCCCAAAACATCACTGCTCTACAGGAGATCTGCATGGAGGAATGGGCCAAAATACCAGCAACAGTGTGTGAAAACCTTGTGAAGACTTTTGACCTCGGTCATTGCCAACAAAGGGTATATAACAAAGTATTGAGATAAACTTCTGTTATTGACCAAATACTTATTTTCCACCATAATTTGCAAATAAATTCATTAAAAATCCTACAATGTCATTTTCTGGATTTTTTTTTCTCTCATTTTGTCTGTCATAGTTGAAGTGTACCTATGATGAAAATTAGGCCTCTCATCTTTTTAAGTGGGAGAACTTGCACAATTGGTGGCTGACTAAATACTTTTTTGCCCCACTGTATTAAAGATACAAATTGGCTGAAAGGAACTGGCATAAATAGAAAAATATACCAGTTTCATTTGAGGACAAAAATGTTGATACAGTTTCTGCGCCGTACAGGTTGCAAAATAAATGGGAAGAGAATTTTGATGTACCAATTCCATGGCACATGGTTTATGAACTAGTACAAAAAACAACACTTGATTCAACACTGAGTTTTTACATTTAAATGATTATACAAAATTCATGTCACCAACAGAATGCTATATATACGGGGCATACAACAATCTCAGCACTGTAGATTTTGCTGCTATTTATTCTGGTATTGGCCATATGTAGCATGTTTCTGGTCACAGGTTCGGGAATGGTTAAAAAATTACAACATTCACTTAAAATGAACTCTACAAATAGCAGTGTTGAGCGATTCTATATGATTAGAAAGGTTCAAAATGTACGTAAAACATCACAAAATTGAAAAATATATGGCACATGGAAACAAAACGATGATGGTCTATAGTGATAGGTGGGATGGGCTGAGAGTGGCTGAGGGTTGAGATTAAAGAGCTGAGGTCTATGGTGATAGGTGGGATGGGCTGAGAGTGGCTGAGGGTTGAGATTAAAGAGCTGAGGTCTATGGTGATAGGTGGGATGGGCTGAGAGTGGCTGAGGGTTGAGATTAAAGAGCTGAGGTCTATGGTGATAGGTGGGATGGGCTGTGAGTGGCTGAGGGGCGGGATTAAAGAGCTGAGGTCTATGGTGATAGGTGGGATGGGCTGAGAGTGGCTGAGGGTTGAGATTAAAGAGCTGAGGTCTATGGTGATAGGTGGATGGGCTGTGAGTGGCTGAGGGGCGGGATTAAAGAGCTGAGGTCTATGGTGATAGGTGGGATGGGCTGAGAGTGGCTGAGGGTTGAGATTAAAGAGCTGAGGTCTATGGTGATAGGTGGATGGGCTGTGAGTGGCTGAGGGGCGGGATTAAAGAGCTCATGTTTGGTCATGTATTATTGTTATGCGTTTGCTTTATATAAAAGTATGCAATATGTGTACGTAAAATGTATTTGTAAAATGTAGCAGAAAAGCTGTAAAAACCAAACAAGATGTGTCCTCTGAAGAAGGGGGGTGGTGGATGGGTTAATAAAAATAAAAAACATATATATATATTTTTTAAAGCTGATAAATTAATTTGTAGCCAAATTGTTCGGGGCTGCCCTGCTGCTGAGGAGAGAGAGAAAGTGAAAGAGGAGCCTTGACCTAGGCTACTGTTGATTGCGAAGATGGAGGCCTTTTTCATTGAAGTAAAACAAAAGTTAGAGAGTATGCCTATAGCGAAACGCCCTACAAGGCAGGGCTCCAGACTGCAACCTTTTAGTTGCCTTTTGTGACCCTTTGACTTTGCTGTGCGAGTTAAAAAATATGTATTGGTCGCGTCGGTGTTGGCTGCACAATTATTCACCTCACTAAAAACTTCCTATGTTGGTCAAACATTAAAGTAGGCTACATTATCCTCATGATTCCTGTAATGAAAGTGTCTGCCGGCCCCTGTACCTGTTTTGCTGGGTCCTGTTTTTGTGTCGAGCGAGCCACTCTCCCTTTCCCGGGGTGAAAAAATGCTCTGGGAGAAAGAAAGTTTTCTGATTGTATAACATTTTAAAATCGTATTGCTGGGAAAACACAGTTATCTTGTTGTCACAGATGGAGAGAGGATGTTCTCAGCTTTCTGTAGGTATTTCTCAACTCTCAATTATAAGTTCCACAGCAACTATTTTACAAGGATATTTCATATGGATTTGAGGTACGGAGTGAGAGAATTGCGCATTGGCCATTGCGATTGTATAGGTCTCATTGTCAGGTCAGTACAGGTGCATCAAAGCTGGAACTGAGAGACTGAAAAACAGCTTCTATCTCAAGGTCATCAGACTGTTAAATAGACATCACTAACACATTAGAGGCCACTTTAATAAATGGAACACTAGTCACTTTAATAAACTTTACATATCTTGCATTACTCATCTCATATGTATATACTGTATTCTATACTATTCTACTGTATCTTAGTCTATGCCGCTCTGACATTGGTCGTCCATATATTTATATATTCTTAATTCCTTTCTTTAGATTTGTGTGTATTGGGTATATGTTGTGAAATTTTTAGATATTACTTGTTAGATATTACTGCACTGTCGGAGATAGAAACACAAGCATTTCACTACATCTACTAAACATCTACTAAACACGTGTATGTGACCAATAAAATTTGATTTGATTTGACTGCCAGCGCTGCACTGATCGCTGCTGTGCTTACAAACCAACTAACCACACATCAACATGTGATTAATTAGTTTCAACCAAGGGAAAATACAGCTAATTCACGTTTTAGGATCATTTTCTGAGCTAATTATAACACCCTAGAATGGGCTTCGGAACCGTCACGTTCTAGACCGGAACATTCCGGAGCATTCCGCTACCCCAGGAATGAAAGAGGAAAATTACATCAGTTACTGTAGACACAACCAATCAATCACAGAGTTAATAGGCCTGCCCTGCCAGGTGTGACTCTGACAATAGGGTGTGTGTGTGTGTGATGATGGATGTCAGAAGTGAGAGTGGAGCTGGTGGAGGAAAGGTTTGAGAGATACTGGCCGCGGGTGGGAGGGGTTGTTTTTGGGAAGCACTGGTTTCGGGGGCTGGGGTTGGATGGTGAGGGTGAGGGAAGCAGGGATGTGGTCTACAGGTGTAAATGGCTGCCAGGTATATGTAGAGTGGCTGAGCTCACAAGACAAGACAGGGGGCCAGGAGACAGCTGCTGCTGCATAGTGTGTGTCTGTGTGTGCTTTTGATATTCAATGTTTTCTTTAAATAATTCCCTAAATGAAACTGAGTGACTGGTGTCATCCATGTACTTACATACAGTAGGCCTATATACTCTGAGCCCTCACTAAATTCACACATCTGACTTCCTGACTCTGTGTAGACTAACAGCTGACTGACAGGTGTCCATGTCTGTTGTGATGTGTAACTAACTCCATCCCAGATATGAGAGAAGCAGCTCCGTGTGAGCGGAGTGGTAGAGCCCCCATATTCATCACCCTGAGCCCCGGAAACCACTGTTCCCCTTATCATTAGCCCTGTTTATACTCGGACTCCACTGCGTACGGCAGTCACCACCCACGCAGTGTTCTGTGTATGTGTGTGTCTGGGCTTGTGAATATGAGCATAGTACGTGTGAGCGTCTGTCTATGAGCATACTGTGTGTAAACAGTGAGCTCCAAAAGTATTGGGACAGTGACATTTTGTTGTTGTTTTGGCTCTGTACTACATACAACACCTTGCATTTGAAATGATAGAATGACTATGAGGTTAAAGTTCAGACTGTCAGCTTTGACGGTATTTTCATCCATATCTGGTAAACCGTTTAGAAATTAAAGCACTTTATGTTCATAGTTCCCCCTATTTTAGGGAACCAAAAGTATTAGGACAAATTCCCTTATATGTGTATTAAAGTAGTCAAAAGTTTAGTATTTGGTCCCATATTCATAGCATGCAATGACTACATCAAGCTTGTTGGATGTATTTGCTTTGGTTGTGTTTCCGATTATTTTATGCCCAATAGAAATGAATGGTAAATAATGTCTTGTGGAGAACTCTTTTGGGTTCCATGTAGAACCCTCTGTGGTAAGGGTTTTACATGGAACCCAAAAGGGTTCTTCAAAGGGTAATCCTATGGGGACAGCCGAAGATCCCATTTAGGTCCTAGATTGCACCTTTCTAAGAGTGTAGTCCTGAATGAATCATGAATAATGAGTGAGAAAGTTACAGATGCAAAAATATCATACCCCAAGACATGTTAACCTCTCTTTATTGTAATGGTGAGAGGTTAGCATGTGTGTTTTGAGTGTGTGTGTGTGTGTGTGTGTGTGTGTGTGTGTGTGTGTGTGTGTGTGTGTTCATGCGTTGCTGTACTATTCTTCCTGAGAGGATGGTTTCACATCCACATTTTCCTGCTGGCTGATTTAACAGAGAAACAGCTTAATTGGGGTTAATTGTTCCAATCCATCTGTGCGGCCGCACGCGGTGTGTCTCGGGCCCTGAAACCCAAGTCCAACACCAAGAGTCCCCCTCTTTCATCTGTTTCATACGCTCATGAAAAAATAAACACACT